>NC_068356.1:51925557-52053057 GCF_020536995.1 Dreissena polymorpha | reverse complement strand
ATTTAGAATTCAATTTTGTATCAAAAAGCATTGTTCTTAAATGGGGCATTTTCAATTCGCAATGAGATTTGTAATGACCCTCGTCATGCGAAAATGGGTCTTATTCCATATGCGCCCACCATATAAATAGCCCACTCAGCTATCCCTCCTTTTGGTAAGGAGAAGCATAACATATTGAGTGATTTTAAAGCGAACAGCATCGCCTATGGCCTGACTGCGCAAAAGCACATGTTGGGTTTAACAAACGCTTGCCGAAACGCATAAATCCCATTTTCGCATGACGGCGCTATTGACGTGTGATTAAATTGTGTCGAAAGAAAACTGCGTTTAAATCAAATATAAACATACGATATATTTCGATAGTGAGGAAAAATACTCATAACAAGGCATATGAGGACACATATGAAGTGCTCTCCCGTAGTATGTTTTTTATTTACTCACACTAATGCGTGGTTTGACAATGCTAACACACATTTCATGCGGTGAATATGCAGCTTACAAGTGAAAAACACAACACAACAGTTTAACTTTTGTTTAATTGTTTTTAATTATTTAGAAAAGTAAATTGCTAACTTTATTTCAAAGTCAGCGTATACGCCGACTACATTTTTAAAAGACATTTATTGTTATAAATATATTTAATATAATATATTTAGTTGTTTTCGGTTTTAGCGATTATTAAGCATTTTCGAGGTTGCCTATAGTATGCCTGTAGTTATTGATGAACTAATATCCAACTGTCTATGTATTGAGAATTGGAATATAAACAAGCTAAACCTTCTACTTACCTTCTACTATTGCGTTGCTAGCACACGTAAATACAAAAGATCGCCGCTATCTGTTGAGAACCAAAGAACGTTTTCCAGAAATACCCGTTGTAGTAGCATGAACGAGGTTATGAAACAGGTCATTCGTATTATTATTATTAATTGTTTGTTATATTCGGGTTTAGCGATTATGAAACATTTTTTTTAGTTGTCTATCGTATCGCTGAAGTTATTGTTGAACTTATGTTCAGCGTTTTATAAATTGAGAATATAAATAAGCGTCAACTTTTTCCCGAATCTCTCGATTTACGACCTGTTCTACGTCATTGAGTTGTATGTGAGAGCGTAACCTATTGCGTTGTTATCGCCCGTAAACTTTTCTTTGTTTATCGACAGGCGCATCTATTAATTGCCTCATATAATGAATGCCAAAACACCCACGAAAAAGAACCACGTGACCTAATAGGACGCTAAACACAAATACCATGCGACTACGACTTTTATTATGTCTCCGCAAGCGGGGCCTTGTGATTGCTATTACGTAAAGAATTGACCTCTAAATGAAGTAAGCAAAGGAAACGCAGCACCTAATTGACCCATTCCTTCTATGTGCGAAGGCAGATTGAATTTTACTAATGTATGGTTTGCCTATTATAACACACATTATAATGCGGTAAATATGCGACTAACAAGTCGTCGTCAACGTAATATTAATTGAGACCTGTGAATATAAACAAGCGTAACCTTATACTAGTGCGTTATTCTCACCAGGACTCCCCTTTGTTTATCGCCAGCCTCAGATTTATGAATGAGATGAGCGATAAACAAAGGTCCCGCAGACGCAGCAGAAAGTGGACTATTTGAATCATTCATAAACAATCTCCTCCGCGACACGTAAACTACGATCATTTTTTTTTTATTCTTTTCTATAAAACACCATTCGAAGCTATTGCATTTAACACGATATTAATATAATGTTTCCATTTGTGAATAAACATAATTGGAGAACTCAAACCTCTTGCATAAATTATACAACACTTTCTTGCGCGGATAAGTAAGCGGGAATCGTACCTAGGCCGTACCGACCTGAATTTTACACTAAGCACTTTAGACGGTCGCTAAAGCGAACATCTAAAAACTATGTAACTTTTGCTGTTTGGAGATTAAATTTTGGAAAAATATGGTCTTATATGTTTAGTTGATTTCCGATGATAAGGTAATCTTGTTTTAATCGAGTTGCAATACGAAATGTTTTTGTGTGACAAATGCTGTAGAATATGGTAAAGTGCATCGTTTTGATTCCCTTTAGTCGTTAGTTAAGAACAATTCTTAACGCAAGTAATAATATTTTATTTTAACATACACGTATTAATTGCATTTGCAATCAATAATAAAACTATTATATTAAATTTATTTTATCAGGTTTAAACTCATCAGCATATAACACAACTTCTGACATAAGACACCACTTGCATTCAATATAATGCATAAACCTGAATCAATCACAATCCATCTAAACTTAATACATTTATTTATTCCAAACAAGTGCCCATTTGCAGGTTTTTCACGTTTTAAGATGTAAAAAATGTCGTATTTACTTTATTTAACATGACTTACATGATTAATTGCAAATATTGTCCATATCAGTAACCAGCGCTTTTGCCAACCAGTGACTGCACATGCGCGAAAAATAACGATTGTAAACAATAACAATCATCTTGTCTTAAAATCACATCCTCAGTGAAGCCCAATTGTGTCGGGATATGTTTTTTATGAAATTTATATACAAAAACATACAGTACAACTTATCCTGTCAGAAATTTAATAAACGAAAACAACTCACAGACAGCTTACCAGGGACCTATAGGTCCGTGTTCAAACTGAAAATGGATAACACACGGAGAGGCAATGATCTATAAATAAATATTGTATGACACACCTACCTCTGTTAGGCTCCGCCCATTCAGCGCTGTTCAGCGGTATGGACAAATGCGCATGTGTAGCGATTAATTGCGTAAAATCGCTTAACAAAAGTGGTTGCGCAATTCAACGGATGAAAACGCTTAAAAACCGATGAAATCTGTTTAAAACGCTTAATAACCGCTGAAAATCTTTTAAGCGTTTAAATCGGTTAAAAACGCTTATTTTTTAGCGTTTGTTAAGCGATTAATCGCGGAACACAATCGCTTACTCTACTGTAGATATGGAAGAAGCACACCAATATTTGCAATTTCTTACATACAAATATGTATTTCTAAATATTATCGTCTGTCACTTTAAAGGGATTCCCATCTTGTTTTTCCTTATAATTGATTTGAATGCATTTGAGAGAATTGTTTGAGTAGTACAAATGACAGGTAGTATCTTTCATAATATTTGGTGTATTTTAGACTGATACATGTTTAGATGTGCACGAGGCTGTGTTCATGTTTCAAATATGCAAGCTTATTTCTCATTTTGTAATCTTAATATTCCGTTTAAACTTCATCTATTTTTCCAAACAGTGATTATATGGGGCAATTATCAACATATTGTTTTATGATTACCAAGTTTATCTATTTTATCATGTTAAAAAGAAATAAAATTGCATTTATCTACGGGTAAATGCACTTATTTAGTTATTTCCAATGTCCTAATATTTGGCACAATTTATGCTTATTTTGATAGAGGAGCGCACAGTTTCATTTAACACAGCATACCTCAAACGTATATTGAAAACGTATCGGAAATCAGAAAAAAATGACTATAGTAATTACTCTAAGTTTTCGGACACTTTAAACAGTTTGTTTTCGTGTCCGAAAATTAAGATAACAAAATATTTCAAAATTACAAGTGTTCGAACAATGAAGGACATTATATATACATTATTATTACAATATATATATATATATATATATGCAAAAAAGCGCGGACATGTTTTATTTAGTCCACATAGTAGTTGAAGTATTATTATTATTTGTACTAATAGAGTAGAAGAAGAAGAAGAAGAAGAAGAAGACGAAGAAGAAGAAGACGAAGAAGAAGTAGTAGTTGTAGTAGTAGTAGTAGTAGTAGTAGTAGTAGTAGTAGTAGTAGTAGTAGTAGTAGTAGTAGTAGTAGTAGTAGTAGTAGTGTAGTAGTAGAAGTAGTAGTAGTAGTAGTAGTAGTAGAAGTAGTAGAAGTAGTAGTCTAGTCGTCGTAGTCGTAG
This sequence comes from Dreissena polymorpha, assembly GCF_020536995.1. NCBI lineage: Eukaryota > Metazoa > Mollusca > Bivalvia > Myida > Dreissenidae > Dreissena > Dreissena polymorpha. Next base: position 52,049,103 of record NC_068356.1, on the reverse strand, counting down.
TAGTCGTCGTATCGTCGTCGTAGTCGTCGTCAGTCGTAGTAGTAAGTAGTAGTAGTAGTAGTAGTAGTAGTAGTAGTAGTAGTAGTAGTAGTAGTAGTAGTAGTAGTAGTAGTAGTAGTAGTAGTAGTAGTAGTAGTAGTAGTAGTAGTAGTAGTAGTAGTAGTAGTAGTAGTAGTAGTAGTAGTAGTAGTAGTAGTAGTAGTAGTAGTAGAAGTAGTAGTAGTAGTGTCATGATCTTTTTAAACAAATAAGTATTTTTTCTGTAAAATGCAACCGCGCGTTTGCAAAATGAAGTCCCCACACAGATCCGACATTTTTTTTACCGTTTGAACGCGCGGTTGCACTTAACAGGAAAATACTTATTTGTTTAAAAAGATTATGACACCTTTAGCAAACTCTCACGAATGATCGGGCTCTCCACTTTATCCCATTAAAAATGATGAAATATTTAAAAAGACATCATTAAAGATGTTAACTGGGTCGCGTGTTATTCTCCCACACAGATCTTAAAAAGTCACGTGGTATAGGCACCGTGATTAAACAGTACGCCAGAACGATATTTTAGGAAGAAAGATCGATAAGTTCAAGTTAATAAATTTAATATTTAATCAGTTGCAAAACTTCAAAACTGTCCATTTAAATAAACAACTGGTCTTGAATTCCTGTTAAATCTGCGTTAAAATGTTGCACTTCGTTAAAGGAGAACTCACAAAAACAAATAAGAAACGCGTATCATTAGTTCGATTAATCGGATGAGGCTTGTGTTTCTAATATCAGATGGTCGTCTTTTTAAAACCGTATGATACATTTTAGCCTCGTTCTGGGAAAACGTGCCTTAATACATATACGTAAAGTGTCGTCCTATATTAGCATTTGCAGTTAGCACAGGCTAACCAGAGATGAAACTATCACCTTATATGTTATTTTTGGTTTAAAGGAAGTGTCTTCGTGTCAAAAATCAAGTTTAGGCGGAAAGTGTCGTCCTTGATCTTCAACGAGGAATATAAAATGGTTTTCTTTTGCAGATCACGGGATAAATTATGATATATGCAGATAACATTCAGTGTGTTTAATAAATTGCTACATTTATGCACTGAAACGATCAGATAATATTGCCAACTAAAATATGCTCAGTTTTTTAGAAGATAACACATTTTTGTTTACATATGAGCTGTGGTCTAGGAAAACTGGGCTTATTTCATGTTCGTAAAGTGTTATCCCATATTTGCATGTGCAGTCCGCACAGGCTTATCAAGGACGAAAGTTGTCGCTTGTACGAAATGTCTCGTTTAAAGGAGGTCTCATCCAGAAGAAAATACAGAGCACATCAAATAGACAAGATTTTCGCTAAGAAAACCCCCATACCGTCGGAATGTGGACTGTACACTCTCATCTGGGACGACATTTAACAAGAAATATCTTTAAAAAAGATATACGGCGTTGATTGTGGTTGCAGTTAATGAAAGGTAAAGACTTCAATGAATGAAATCAAAGATAGCGAATATCTTTTTCTGTGCAGTTCTTCGCTGCAGCAAACGCAGTACGGGATGATACGCGGAGTTTTCGCGGCTTATTTTACATTATTACATATTGCTGGTCATAAACGTATAGATACAAAACAGAAAACCAAAAGAAGAATGGAATTGAAATTAAAACATATGAGTCAACCGGCCACACGCGAAGTATCCGTACATATTTTGAATATTTATACGCGCGTTCTTCGAACAAACCTGTTTTAGTGGTTTGTCTGGCGTTGCTATTTGATTCGATTATTAACAGTATCGAGAATCATTGCGCTCATGCTTAATTCATTAGTCAATATGATGGCATAATTCTTGTTAAATTAATTAAAAATAATATTTATCATGGTATTGTTGTAAAACACATTAAGAATCTATTATTGACATACCATATGATATCGCTGGATATCTTCATTTAACATCTGTCTGGTCTAAAGAAAATTCCAATTCACCTAATTCACGCTATAGCGTCTTTATTATGTAACGATTATTTTCCTGGCCGCGAACTCCGAACAGCACATAGGGTAGAAGCAGCGATGACCTGTATGTAAACTCTGACATTCACAAACAGTGGCCGCAAATTGACCCGATATACCTCGCGAGTTGAAATGCAATGCATTAAAGTGAGTCTTCGCTTCCACTGCTCTCTATACTTTAACATGTTAACATGTTGACAGGAATATGGAAGTTAGTACTAAATATGAGAACATAGCCTTTAAATGCAAACGTTCTCGCGCTGAAAATCTTCTGAAAATAAAACGTGGACGCACAAACTGTATTGATGTCGAGATTGAGTGTAAAACTGTTCTATCTATTAAGCCTTTTCATTAGATATAAAATTGTTTCATTGTGAACACGCAGTAAAACAGTGTTACAAAGACGCGGACATGTTTCCAATGTTCTGGTCGTATTCTCAAATCAGCCAATGCAGTCAATGAAGTGTATTCATCTGTACTTGGCCGCGGGAAGTTTTATTTGAATTCTATTGGACGCTAACAAAGGTCAGGTTAAGGTGAAAAGCTGGCGTATTCAGCTAACGCCGAAAAAACATGCTTTAAGCCCGTTTTTCACAGAACGCGGTTTAATTATTGCGTCTACTCGGAAACACAATCGTTGTTAGCAGTAACATGAGATGAACGCAAAAACTAGAGAGATTTGAATTTTCATTCAGACATATTGTTGTCTATCGGTTAACAGACAAATAAGTTATATGCGCAGGACTTTAACCATTCCGTCACTCAGACGTGTCGAATTGCCATACATGCGCAGGACTTTAACCATTCCGTCACTCAGAGGTGTCGAATTGCCATACATGCGCGAAAGCTGATGACTCATTTTATGGCAATAGTAAAAGTTTAACCAAGTGCTGTGTACACCGTATACAATAACAAGTCAAACAATAAGCGGCAGGGATATAAAGGGAAACTTATTGACTTACAATAATAGTTGTTTATCAAATTGATTATAGATTTTGTTTACGAAGGTTTGTACGGATCGTTGAGCAATAAATTATGTCTATAACGAAAATTCAAAAGTAGAAGCTGTATGTATAGTGTGTCTAAAGGATCTTTTAACAGAAATGAACAGACCCCGTTCCCACATACTGTTTAGAACTATGGATATTGGTGTTTCATGTCTCTATAATGCGGAAGTAATAAAGCATTGTACATGTCCGTCCGACCGTCCGGCCGTCCGACCAGATTCGACAGAATTATGACACTGTGACTGTCCTTTTTCGATAATTTAAACCTATTTATGTCAGCTCGATTTTGTCGAAAGCTTATTGAAACGCTATCAAGTCCGTTTTCTGGGTAGAACTAGTACTTTGTGTCATTGCGGTAGATCTAAAGAACGTTCCCCAAATGGCGATCGAAGCTGACACTTCACGGTCGCGAGGCGGACGTATCCACAACGCCATCTTGTCATCTTATTCTTTCTCAACTATAAAATAAATAGACCCCAAAATTGTAATCAACCTCTCTTAAAAAAGCGTAGCGAATTATGCTCAAACTTTCACAATTGAACGTTATTTGTGATAACAAGCCCTTTTTAATGTACTTGTGAATTGCCTGTGTTACAATATGTCATAGTTATGTGTATTTCAGAGTACCGGTATATACCGAAGTTCCTATTCCAGTACCCTTTTTATGTCCAAGTAATCGTTTACAATTGACCCACTGCCGACTCGCAAGAAATGGGGACAAATGTTAGCATATCCGCTTCAAAAGTTCAAAATTATGTGTATTTGGTATTTTGTTGTGCGTTGGGGACACTCGAGTTTGCGAAGGCAAGACCGCAAGTTGGATACGATTAGTATAAACTAACTCTTATTTAGACGCGATGTGTATAACTGTAATACATGCATGTGCGGAAAGTGTTTTCCCATATAAGCCTGTGCAGTCTGAACTGGCTTATCAGAGACGAAACTATACGCTTTTACGCAATTTTTCGTTTAAAGGAGGTCTGTTATAAAAAAATCCAGTTTAGGCGGAAAGTATCGTCCCAGCTGATACTTAAGTCGCATGCATTAAACACAGTTTTCCCAGAACGAGGCTCACGTAGTCCCTAAATAGTGTGTGTACTCAGCTTCTCTTAGACTGCGTAGCGGACTAGGCTCAATATGCACAACACAATACATTTGTAATCAGTGTCGTCCCGTATTAGCGCGTGAAATGTGCACAGGCTAACCAGGGATTATAATTTCCGCTAACATTTAATTTTGTGCAGATCAGACCCTCTTTAAAAAACAATTCTATAAAAGCGGAATGTGTCTTTCCTAATAGCCTGTTCGGTCTGCAATAATTAAGCTGTGAAGACATGAGTTTGAATTAAGCCCCGTTTTCACAGAGCGTGGCTCATATTTTACTTAAAGTTGTTATCTTTCAGGGAGTACAAACAGAGAGTACATTTCGAGCACCAGCGTGGTGGTACCTCTGCATCCGACTTGCAATGGGTGCCTAGTGTTTGTTATGTTGTCAGTTTCCGCTTACTTAACGAAGAACGAAGAAACCGAGAAAGCTCTGTCACTAAAGACCTGATTACTAGAACCGAGGCGTGTATCGTTTCTTTGACAAAAGGCTGGGTTGAGTAATATGTGTGGGGTATGGTATCCTAGTGTCTGGATACATTTGCGATGCAGGAGAAAAACAACGTAAAAGGTGTTTTTTAAACAATTTAGCCTTGCTCTGTGAACAGGGTGTGTAATTCATGTGCGTAAAATTTCGTAACAGATTAGCCTATGCAGTCCGCACAACCAAGGACGACACTTTCAGCCTTAACTGGAGTTTCGATATGAAGAAACTTTCTTTAAAGTAAACAAAAACATAACAGTGGAAAGTTTCGTCTCTTATTAGCCTGCGCGGACGGCTTATGCTAAATAAATATGGGACGACAATTTACGCACACGCATTAAACTCCCTTTCTCAAAGCAGAATCTCATTTTTCAGAACATCTAGAGTTGAAGAAGTACCGTTACATCAACACTTTGTTGACACAAGCTACGTGGAAAAAACTTAAATGTCATCATAGAGTGTTGAACTAGTTGGATGGAATAATTTTGAATTATGCAAGTAGGCAATAATTACATTGGAGACGCCGTCCCAATATTTTTTAGTGTTAAGACACTTAACCGATAGCACATATTAACTCTGCCCATTTTCATAATAAGTATGTACCTGACAGAGTTGAGTTTTAATCGTTTAAACCTGACACTATTTTATTACAACCCATTCAATTGAATGCCTGCGCCTTCAAATACCGAAGATATCAATAGAAATCATCAGACCATTCAGGTTTATTTCCATTGATTGTGTATTGGTATATTTTGAATTGAAGCATTGGGTAGTATGCTTGAAGTATTGGTTTAAATGATTTGTTAATAATGTGGAGACGTGTGAATCACTTCTATTTATTCTGGCATTAATTTGTTTGTTGTATTATTGAATCAACTCTCAAGTTTAGGAAGCTATCTGTAGAAGTTTAAACACAGTGTTGGCAGGGAAACTAGTGGTAAGATGTACGCAGTTTATTTAATATTAGTAATGTTTTCTATTAATATAACTTTCATTCGTAGAAATAAAATTAAACGCTCGCCTTAAACAAAAAATATGTACTTCATATCGAAACTATAATTATAATGTAACAAAGCATGGGTTATTTTGCTTTAGTCTTACTAATTGACGTTGAGAAAAATACGTTTTTAATCTCCGCCATTGCTGTTTTTTTATCACTGAAAAATAAATAGACTACACGGATTTTGTTAAACGATAACTTACAGAAGATAGTTTAAGTGTTACACGTTGGTGATTGCCGTAATAACCAAAGGCTCGTATTTCTCATTTCTCAAAACAAACACGCTAAAGTGCCAGTTGTTCCTAAAAAAAAACTAAATATATATATAATATTTCCATTTTAAAGAATAGTTATAAATACACAAGCGAAACTCTTGAATACTAAATCAGTGTGTGGCTATTTATTCTGAAAAATAAGGCATAAGTACATACTGATTTTAAACAATCTGAATTTAATACATATTCAAAATAATAATCCGTAAAAACAAGAGAGGCAAGTCACTTTTATCAAGTTGACCAGTTATTGACAAGCGTATACCTTAATAAACCTTGATATTAACTTACAATTATTTTTCGAATTGTATACAATATTTTCTAGTATATTCTTTGGGCTTATCACGGTACATGTTTGTTTATTAGGAAGGCATTATTTGTGTCAGAAGATCGTCGAAAAGCAAGGGGTATCAGAAACTTCAATCAATCATTAAGGTATATGATTGGCATTTGCTTGTTAAATAGTTTTTCTTATCGATAGTTTATACTGAACATAAGAAATTCAAATACATTCTCAGAGATACAGGCCAACCGACTGAGAGACATACACAAATTGTTGTCCACAAAAAATGATAGTATGAGCCAATCAAATATTCGCACGATTATATAGAATTTTATCGTGATTGCTTGTTCACACGCACAAATGATAATATTTTTGTAGATAATCGGTAGGCGAAATGTATCATAATATGCAACTATTACCAATTAAAATATTTTCGTAACCGATAAACAGACAAATATCGTTTGGCGGAATTTAATTATTAATTTTAAAATATTCAACGTTTCTTATGTACGTATGACGGTCAAAAATCTACGTGACATGAAAAACGCAGCGAGTATGAATAACTTTAAATTGTCACATACATGTGTTTTATTGAGTTCCTTAATTATGTTTGTTAATGTCGGTAAATTTGGAAGCGACTTCATTAACAATCCCATGTATACATATATAACGTGACGTCCGTACGTTATTGTCATCTGTATACGGGTGCGTAAGCACATTCCTCCGTCTGCAAACACTGAGATATATGTTCCGCGGACGAACTAAACTATTGTCAATGTCGCCGTGGTGTCATGGATATTTTGGCCGCCTTACGACCTGCTTTGGTTCGGTGTTTGGTTCAATCCTCATGTGGGAGCGTTCCGCCCAAAACACCAAGTACTGGCGTCAGGCACAGGAAACGGACCCGAGAGCGTTTCAAACAAGTAGAAATCATTTTAAATGCAATCGAACTAAAATAAATAGGATTAAACTATGAAATTATTTCTAAACAAGCATATTTGCTTGCAATGTTAAAGTCATGTTTTCTTAATGTTATAATGTTAAGGTTTAATTAACTTCAAATACTTGTATGTGCAATATATTGTACACTGTTTCAGTATGAACTGCACCCCTATATTTGTATCAATGAAGCCAGTAAAATTTCATCAGATCTGACATAGACATAAATTTAACGTTAACACTAAAACAGAATACCTCGGGATAAGCAATACGATTTACCTAACTATGGATTGCGAATATAACGTTATATATATAGTTGTAGCGTCTTGTCGACCGTAAGCAACGACACGATCGCTTCAGGCAGCAAATATTTCAGCGACCATTAACTATATCGAATATGGTTGAAGGAATATACTTTTTTATTTCTGGTGTTCAATTCAGAATATATAATCATGTGCGTGATAGTAGTCGAGTTGTGGACTTGTTTAAGGTTGTAATACCAGTCCGCACAGCCTTTTCAGGCACGCCATTTTCCGCTTTAAATATTTTTTCGTTTCAACGTAGTGCCTTTCAAAAGAAACGTCATGTTTGGCCGAAATTTAAGACCCTGAAACACCTGCGTGGACTGCACAGGCTAATCTGGTACGACACTTTACGCACATGCAATTTACCCCGTTTCCTAGAGCGCGGCCCGATTAGTTTTATCAGCCCAGGCTTTTGTTTAAAATTGGAGCCAATTGTTAATTAATAAGTATAAATGCATACCACCCAAGGTAACTGCAACGGATGTATGTGACTATGGTTCGAAGACAAGCGCTTTTTGATTGTTTGCAATTTTTATGTGTACGTCATTTAAATAAAAAACACTTCGAATAAGTCTATACACAAATTATGAAAGAATAAACACCACCACAGGACTTTCGGTGATTGATAAATATCAGCTTCAATTCCTGGTAAACCTGCGTCAAAAGGTTGCAATTTGTATATGAGTAACGTAACACGACCGCGGCAGAATGCGGACACAAATTAGTACGTAGTGTAGTTATTGTTATTTGAACCTTTGATGAAGCGTTCGTTCACCGTACGTGCTTCTACTCGGATACACATTCAGTGGTAGTAGTAAACATGTGAAGAAAGATATTGACAGAGATGTTTGCATTTGCCTTCCGATATATTGCTGTCTATCGGTCAATAAAAACGGACTTTTATGCGTATGAGTAAACCATGAGGTGTTTAATTACCACGCATACGTGAACAATAATGACTCATTTTATTAAAATAATAAAAATTCAATCACGTGTGTGTTACAGAGTATATAAAGACGCTGTATGCAATAAACAAAGGTTTATGCATAACACTTAAATAGCTTACAAACACCTATTACATAACACATTTTATTATAAATATTGTTAACGGGGGTTGGAGGGAGTATTGAGCGATGGAATCCGTTAGAAACGTGAATTCGAAAGTGGTGATAGCAACAGTAGTTACGATGTGTTTCGATGTGTTTCGGTGATCTTCTAACTGGAACGAACGTGCCCCGTACACTGCATAGTTGTGAACTGCTCTTGATATGGGTCGCGTTCTGGGAAAACGGGGCTTAATGCATGTGAGTAAAGTGTCACTTTCCGCGTTAATGGTATTTTTTTGTTTAAATTAAGTCTGTTTCATGTGCAATTTCACCTGAACGCACAGGGCAATCTTCGACGACACTTCTCGCACATTTATTAAGTCCCGTTTTCCCAGAGCACAGCTTATTTTGAATGTTTATGCCCCTACACAGCGGGAGGCATTATATACGGTACGTATCCGTCTGACTGCCAGGCCGTACAATTGGTCCTTCCCATCGGATTTGACAGAATTTTGGCGCTTATCTGTCTTTGTTTTGCACTATATAATATATGGGCCTCGTTTTAGGGAAACCTGGCTTAATGCATGTGCATGCGCAGTTCGTACAGGCTTATATGGTACGAAACTTTCCTTTTAAACTGAATGTTCGTTTAGAAGCGACTTCGTTTTAACAAAACAATCAATAAAGTCGGGCAGTGGCGTCCCAGATTAACCTGTGCGAGCTGCATAGGCTACTACGAGACGAATATTTACACATATACATTAAGTTTTTCCAGAGCGAGGCTCATTTAGTCCTCAAAATTGTTCATAGATAATATCCGATTATCCGTGTTGAATTGCTCATAAAAAGTAGCATATATGCAACGTGTTTTCAAGGATGACTTAATCGAATGTAGGTTGTGTCTTAAATATCAGGAATTAAAAACCGTGCGATAACTCAATCATCGCTTTGTGAAAATTGGGCTTAATTCATGTGCGTTAAGTGTCGTCTCAGATTAGCCTATGAGTTCGCACAGGCTAGTCAGTGACGAAACTGTCGGCCTTTAATGTGTTTTAGGATGACAGGAAGTCTCTTTAGTTACGGCGGATAGTGTCGACATTGATATTCAATGAGGATTTAAACATGGTTTACTTTTGCAGATCATAAAATATACTTTTTATAATGACATATAAAGATTACATTAAGTGGTATCGTACATTTTTTTATTCTGAAGCGATCAGAAAAAAATGCCAACAATATAAGGCTCAGGTTTATAGAATATAACACACTTCCGTTTGCATATATGCCGCGTTCTGAGAAAACTGGGCTTATTGCATGTGCGTAAAGTGTTATCCTGGATTTGCCTGAGTAAACCCCACAGGCTAATCAGTGAAGAGACTTTCCGCTTTTATATAATTTGTCAATTAAAGGAGGTCTCTTACAAGAAAGCACATAGATCATCACCTAAACATGATTGTCGCTAAAACATGTAAGATACTTAAAACTAAAATTAATATACAAGCGGAAAGTGTCGTCGCTGAACAGACTGTGCGGACTTATGGTGCGACGCTTTACTCACATGTATAACAATCGGTTTTCACAGAGTGCGACGCATTACTATTATAGCCGGATGGATGCATTACTTAGAACGTTTTTTTTATAATATAAGGAGACCGTACTTACCATCACAACATCACTTCGGTCTGGAGCCCTATGATTGCAAGCAGGTTAGCACCAACAAAGATTATAAAAAGAAACATTTAATTTTAATAATAACAAGTTAAATACATATTACCTTAATAAATTCAATACAAAACGACCACTCATGCAAGATCCTATATTTATCGAATATCTCACTTCAGCACTGTATGGATGGCTGAAAGTGGCACAAGACCTGATGAACCGGAAAGATTTCGAAGACAGGGCAATGTGTCCAGCAAAGGAGACCTGGTTAGATGATTAGTCGAGTGCAGTTTGTGCCCACCATAACAATGACAATTAGCGCATAGTTTTTCCGTTTAGATGTCTGCGTTTCCCCTACCCCTATTATATTTCTTAATGGCATTTCAATCTAGTTGGTTAATGTTTACATAACTAAAGGCGGATATACGTTAAAATCTTTAGAAAAAAGAACAACGGTAAATTTATACTGTTTATCAATAATTGGTCCCAAATTAAATACTTAACTTCTGTAAAGAAATGTGAAACATTAAAAATGAATACATTCGTTCTCATGACTCTCCTAAAACCCACTTATCAGTGTCTGCACGTGCCAAAGTACGACACTACTTTTTGGCAAATGTTTTTCACAGTTTTCTTTCAAATTAGTAAATAACTATTTAAACATCAAGATATTGTATTTACAAACATAACCATAAAATTTATATAAGTTCGTTTATTATGCAGCTTAAACCATAGCAATGATGTTTATTATTAAGAGTTATAACATTATTCGTTCCAAATTTGCAATTTCAGATAATAGAGATTTAAACATTATATGTTTTATATGTTTATGAATGGATGTCATAAATATATATCAACTCGCCGTTGATTACCGTTTATATTTTCAGTGTCTTTATTACAATCCTCTTAATTCAATTAAATAATTAATTCATGGTTGGCAATACTTGTACCGACTATTGGATTATTCACTGAGAACATACACACAAAATTTTAATATATTTTCACAAGATAATACCTTAAATTGATAATACATCGAATGGTATTGCCATAAAAGAATTATTTAAATTGGAATAATTTTAGTATTGCTGATTTATTTGACGACTAACGACATAATGTTATTTATGACATGTAGCGTGTTTCTAATTGAAACGTTTTTTAGATTCAGTGGGAAAATGCCTCCGTTGAGACATGCACTGTACTGAGCTGGCTCGGTTACGGACCGGAGATCATACAGGCTCTGAGAGACGCATACCGGGAGTATGGCAAGCTGATCACTGCAAAGACACGTGGAGTGGTAACTGCTATTATTACGGGTAGCAAAGGTGAGGGGCTGAGCAGCTTCTTGGAAAGTGATTTGGATCAAATGGTTGTAGATAATAGAGTATTCTGTTTAGAAGATGATGTAAAGTCAAGTGCCTTTCCTGGGGAGATAACCGTGTTGAGATCACTCAGCCGCAGGAGTTACCATGGTCACTGTAGACTGCTACTGGAGAGACGCGGTACAACAATTCACAGGCACGTACGTGATGCGTTTTGTGATGACGGATATGGTCGCGAACTTTTGAGCAGTGACTTGTATGTTAATAACTGGTCGAACGAAGACTTGACTGAGGGCATGGTGCAGCATGAGCGTGCGGGACCGTCAATTCCTAGTACAATGTATGAACACTTGCACAGTGACAGAGTACATGCATTACATTACTACTGCCCCAACATTCTGTCAAAATGGGCCGCAAGACCTCGCCACTGGCCGCCACAGGAAGCCGTTCAGAGGGTCGTATCACTTGGGGCAGTTCTTACGCCTGTTGGATTTAAAGGAAGTAAATATCAACATGTTGAATGGAGAGTGTGTTTTAACGCCGGTGAGATCGAACTAATTAGCAATCTTAATGACACTCAAACTAAATTGTATGTTTTATTGAAAATGATAAAGAACGATGTATTACATCCACGTAAGAAAGAAGTTTCATCGTACACATTGAAAAACATCGTTTTATGGATGGCGGAAAATAATCCTCAAGCCTCGTTTCATAAAAAAAGTATTTTGCAGTGGTTGCATGAAGCATTGGATGCGCTTAGAGTTGCATTGATCACCTTAGAGCTACCATACTATATGATTCCAGAAAGGAATTTGATGGCAACCTCTGGACTGGATGAGGAACAGCAACGCACATGGATATCAACGATTACAGATATGCTCCATGAAGGTCCTAGGGTGATACTCAGACTTCCAAAGATACGACAATGCATCGTAGCTCACCCTGAACCATTCCGATGGTACAGCGGGATGAGAATTGAGCTGGAAATGCTAACGCTCATGCACATGAACAGAGTGGTAATCTGTATGGATGAGAACAGGGAGGTTGACGATACCGATGCGATTTTGCAGGCATTTAAGAGACGATTAAACGAGGTTATGACGGATGTTTTCGTGAGGATGATAATGGAAGGGAGTCGAGTTATCAACGCGAATGACATTTTTAAAAGAATTCTGATGTAAAACGTTAACGATGATCAATAGATCACTAATAAGGCGCGGTCAACACGTAATTATAACTTTTGAGTACATATTATCTTTAACGAATCACCGATCATTGTTGCCAAGAACGTGAAAATTATACAACTTATCGTTATAGTGATTTGTTCAGTAATTGATGTTTGACTTGCAGACGTTCGTTTCACTTTCTTAAAATGTGCACAATTTTACAAAAGTTTTGTTTACAGTAGGCTGTAAAATTTATCGAAACAATAAATGTCGATACAATTTATTGAAAAATGTCAATCGCATAGATGACAGTAGTTTGCAAAATAAAGTTATGTAAAGTAATTTTACTAAATTGTATATATCTTAATAAAATATGTATGTATCGCGCTTGGAAACCAGCGGTATAATTTCAAGTTATGCATATATTTCTTTTTAGAACTTATAGTAGTAACTTATTTTGTCAACGTATGTAGAAATGTGACTTGTGTTTATTTGCGTATGCATGTTAGGAAATAAAGTGTGTTTGTGTCATTTGTATCTCATCTTCTTATCTAAATGTTCACTTGGTTTATGGTTGGTATTGTTAACGCATTTGCACTGAATGAATATATGTGTTACTGGCAGTTACTGAAAGTCCACTGGTATTGTTGTAATTGCTGTAAATGTATCGATAATATTCTTGTTTTTCTTGTTGATTAGAAACATTGTTGTGATTTGTAATATTGATAAAAAAGTATTGAACACATTGTTGCACTTATCGATAAAAATGGTGAATATGATATCTGTGTTCATTCAATTTTTTTAAAATTTCTTCATTAACGCTATTGTTGCATTCACAAATAAGAAATGAAGTGCAGTTGTTTTATGCGAATTGATTAAACTACTTATCATGTGAATTTATAATTGCTCGTGTTTTTTTTACTGGACAAGTTAATGTAAACTTTTGAGTTTTCGAACGGCCGTGGACCATCCATCAACAGCTACACGGTGCTGAAGGACACTGTCCTTGGCTTGGTTAAAGGTCCACGGGCGTAGATGTTAGTAGTTTTTGTATTGTTCAGTATCGGTTGGATCGTGAGGGGCACTGTGGGAGAAAAAGGACATGTTCTACCATGGCATTTGAAATGGCATTTAATAAACACTGATATGTACTGGTCACACTTATATGATTGTTATGCATAAGCATATTTTTTCAATTACAGTTTATTAGAGGTTTCCAGTTAACATCACTCTTACGCCATTGGCTACACGTATGTTATGGCCATTAAACTGTTGACTTTATACTAAATACCCATTTTGTGTTGTAATCATATGAATGGAATGTAATTTTCTGCATTGAATGTATGAGCGATGGAGGACATATCATGTTAAAATGCATGATGCCTGATTACATTCCGAGGGTGTAACTTTGTATGTTTATTAGCAATACAATTAAACTCAGTTGCAAAACCACGATATATTCTTGTTTGTGTATGCTTCCTGTAAGAATGTAGGCGCCATTTCGCTTTTCGGATGCCTTATTGAATATCTATACTATTAAAGTGTGTCTTATAAACGTAAAGCGTTTAAGTCGCTTTATTACATAGTCAATATTACATCTGTCACGAGATAAGTATTATCATTTGAGCAACTTTTCTTTACTAAATATTATATACCTATAGATAAAACATGAAAGTTTAAGAATATAAATACGTCATATTTAACAATTTCTACGAATCGGAAAATCAGAGTTGCCAATTTTATCTTAAATGTTAGAATGTAAATAAAAAGTGTTTTCCAAATATGTAATATGTCGCGCTTGGGTGCAAATACAAAGTCGTGATTTCGGGTCATCGACACTGTACAATGGTAAAATCAAAACACGCACTTTTCATGTTTACCAGAACAAGTTTACTAACTCTTTCAGTTCGGGAACCGAATTTTAAAGGCCTGTGCAAACAGTTTGGATCCAGATGAGACGCCACAGAACGTGGCGTCTCATCAGGATCCAAACTGTTTGCTATTCTGATAGTATTCTTTGAGAAAAATCGAAGAAAATGCTCATTTTAGAAATTAAGCAGACAACATTTAAGCAGACGACAAATTTCCCAGCATGCAAAGGGCTAAGCTTCTCGACTAATAAAAGAGCTAAGCAATAAGCTAAAGAAACTGTGTGCAATTCAAGGTAGACAAATCTGTTTTGTTCTTGGTTAATGTAACAGAGTTACATTTCTTAAGATCCGTTTTCAGGTTACCATCTTGCGAAATTGGAAATACGTTATCTACGCTGTTGAACTAGATGTTAGATTCATTGTTTTGTACAATTTCAAAAAATGCAAATTATTGTTTATTAATTTGAGAAAACTGTGCATAATGCATGTGCGTAAAGTGCCGTCACAGGGTAATCAGGGACGACACTTTCCGCCTACATTGGATTTATGCTAAGAAGAGACTTCATTTAAACGAAAAATGTGATACAAGCGGAAAGTGCAGTCCCTGATAAGCCTGTGTTGTCTGCACAGGTTAATCCGGGACTACACTTTAAGCACAAGCATTATGCCCAGTTTTCTCATAACGCGAGTCATTTAAGTACAGCGCTTGATTATTTGATGTTAATATTCGCGATAAAGGTTAATCAAGTGCATGAGAAACGTTTTCTGACGAACACATTTAATCCTTATTGGTATTCTTAATATTGGGCGCATGTCGTAGCGGTAATGATGTGAGCCGCGCTCTGCGAAAACTGGGCATAATTCATGTGTTGAAAGCGTCGTTCCAGCTTAGAGTTAACTGGGCATATTCCATGCGTTGACAGCGTCGTTCCAGCTTAGAGTTAACTGGGCATAATTCATGTGTTGAAAGCGTCGTTCCAGCCACTTATCGCCTAAACTGGATTTTTAATATGAAGATACTTTTTTTACAACGAAAAATACCATTAACGCTATATGTATCGTATATGATTAGCATGTGTGCGGACTGCACATGATAATATTGAAGGACGCCTCACACACATACATTAATCCCCGTTTTCCCAGAACGCGTCTCGATATATATCTAGCTATTTCGGAAGGTAGCCGCCAGTGTCAAACCGCGCCTACATTCGTTATCCCGCTCCAAACATAAACGTCACTGCCCCCTTACATAAAAACGATTATATTTTGCGTTTGTGTAGAGTATCATAATGCAGTTAGCGGTCACTACGTATTTTGCACTGGAACACCTAACCCGAGTGTTATATAATGCGTCTGTTTAACGAATTGTATTTCGTTTAGCAGTCATCGTGTAAGATGCACTGACATACATACCGTGACTGCTATATTTAACGTGTTTCATGCAAACAGATGCAAATACAAGTCATCCCGCACTATGACTATTAACACCTTCTGTGACAATGTTAATATGTATGATAAAGTATAGTTCGCCAATATTAACGTGACACTGACCTTTATGTTTGACACTATTAAGGTACCGATATTGAAGTGAGTCTAATCTGTTGAAGAGTACCTGAGTGAGTGCACTGTAACGGTCTCACTAAACGAATGCAAAACGCGCAAGAATACAACCAAATGAAATATTGACCACGATCAATGAGTACAATGTTGAATAGATGGATTGTTGTAATTGTTTGATTGTACTTTGTTTGACCTTTTTGTGTTACTTTTCATTTTCATAGAATACAGCGTCTAAAATGCTAAACCCGAATCGGTTAACATCTCTAATGATATTGATCACGTAAAGAATTATATTATGACCCATTAGCGGGGGTTGCATTATCAGGAAACAGCACATTAGTTTTTCGATTGCGGGTCATTTGATATACCGAGTTATTGATCTGTAGCCTGCAGACTAAGAAAAATAGTTCCTTTAAGACATATCGAATATCACTACTCATCCACATATTTCCTACTGCAAACGACTTCTTAAAGGGACATGTTCAAAGATTGACGCATCGAAAATAAACTCGAATTTTAGTTGCGAATTCCTTAAAATAACTTTAGTATTTATATTGCGGATGATACGGGAAAATGCTGTCGTCAAAATACTGTTTTATATTTATCAGTTGATTTTTATTAAACAACCATGAATCATTGTTTACGTGAACAGATTGAACAGTTTGAAATGTTCTATGTTTTTATGAACATAACTGACAACACGACATAATATAGCATACAGCCACTTTAGAAAAAAGAAGAATGCTTTTCCACAAGCATTCGATTGCAGAAGGATTCAGATTGATATCCAGATCGATTTGTCTCTTTTTGTATTTCGTCCGTATGGTTTATAATGGCTTGTAAAGACATTAAATGGAGTTCCTTTTTATGTACTCAAACAAACGTGATTTTAAACACTTTACATTAAATGGCAGATATGCGCGGGGAAAAGAAACCTCTTAGGTCAAGACGCACATCCTAGATAATACGGATACATTAATAACTACTTATTGTCTGCGTTTTTAAGATATGAAGATTTAATAAACCTATTTTTAAGAGACGCGGTCACATAGTTGTCTGCTGTATTTTATGCATGTATGTTTTTCAACGTCTTTTCCATAGTATCCCTTGTGAGCTAGGGAGCCTTTAGAAGATCTTCTCCGTAGATATCAGGTACTCGTTCTACCAGGATAGCGGAGAATGTTACATACAAGCTGGGGCTAACGAAACAATCTAGCTTATATTAATAGGATTGACTTCTTTCTTACCTTGACATCGTATAACAACGGAATTACAAACATGAACAACAATAGCGTGAAAAATTGGATTCAGGCAAGCAAATAGTCGCCCCAAAACGAAATATGATATTCATTATTCAAACCACAGGGTATGGGGTAAAAGATATAGCGTTGACTGCTTCGTATACCGGAGAAGGAGTAAAACATAAGGTCTAATGGTCTCTGTACATCAAACATAAAGTCTAATTGTCTCTGTTCATCAAACATAAGGTCTAATGGTCCATGTTCATCAAACATAAGGTCTAATGGTCTATGTTCATCAAACATAGGGTCTAATGGTCTCTGTTCATCAAACATAAGGTATAATGGTCTCTGTTTATCAGACATATGGTCTTATGGTCTATGTTCATCAAACATAAGGTCAAATGGTCTCTGTTCATCAATCAAAAGGTCTAATGGTCTCTGTTTATCAGACATAAGGTCTAATGGTCTCTGTTCATCAAACATAATTTGTCAGTTGTTGTCAGTGTGCTGTTTGTGTGTTATTCAAAATCAGGAGGAACCTGATTCGGATCGGCTAATTTTCAAACCGGTTTTAATCCCCGATGCTTTGCATTGACCGTCCTGTTTAATTAGTATATTTTTATGCTGCGAGTTATGTTATAAAAGTTGTTATTAAGAGTCGTGTTCTGAGAAAACTGGGCTTAATGCATGTGCGTAAAGTGTCATTATCGATTAGCCTGTGAAGTCCGCACAGGCTATTCAGGGACGACACTTTCCGCTTTTATGGTATTTTTAGTTTCAAGGAATTCCCTCTGTGCCGAAAATCAAGTTAAGGCGGAAAGTGTCATCCCTTAGTAGCCTGTGCGGAGTGCATAGGCTTATCTAGGACGACACTTTACGCACATGCATTAAGCCCAGTTTTCTCAGAACGCGACTCACAAAAGCAAGACAACTATCTCCTGATAGAGTTTCTGGATTCAAAAAATGTTTCCTGCTTTTGTATAATTTCTACTATAAAGTTATAAAAAGGAAAAAACATGTATGCGATATTTATCGAGATTTAAATTAAATAATGAACATATGGCATTCAAAGAGTGTTACCCATTGTCCAATACAATTTTAACCCATAAGATCGCATCCTGCCTCGACGACTATCCCATTGAGTGTTCCATTGGCATCAAGAGCTCTCTGATATAATAGAACGTTACCATGTACACAGTTTTCATTTAGCGTTGTCCACTTTGACAGTTAACCATCCAAACGTAACGATGCATACAATTTAAACTCAATTTGAAATTACTGCTCGCAACTTATATGAAGATAGTTTGGATATGGGGACCAAACATTAACCCATCTGTTATCACGTCTCTGTGCTTTTGCAAAACAATGCAACACCTCTAAAATATCATATACTTCTTTATAATATAATTATGTAAATATTAAATAGTTCCTACTATTATAATTTATTTATAATGTTTAAAACTATTACATTTTTATAGAGTATAGAACAATAATAAGTTTCTTGGTATTGCATATGCACATTTAATTTCTAGTATTGCAAAGGAAGTAAACACATCCGCCGACCCTTGTCTACTAGATACCTCGAGTGTTGTGTCGGTGTTGACCACCGCACTTGTATATCAAGACAAACCGGTCAAGTCCTATATCCTTGTTCAATAAAAATCTAGCCGCCTGCGAAAGACATGAGGCCGTACAGCACTTACGTTTGTTAACTATTTTAAGGCCTACGTTGTTTAAATTCGGTTTTCAATACCAGCAATAAAATGTTGATTTTTCAAATAACAAAATGACCAAATGGAACATTTCCAACTTTGCATGAATATTAAAAAATATTATAATTTTGATATGAATGCTTCACACAAAACTGTACATTTTGGGGAACACATAAATGTAGGTAGGTTTTAATCATACACGATCGAGGACACGTTCTAGCGTCAATAGAAATAGTGGGACTTGAAAAAGCAAAACATGCATACTCCTGTAATAGCCTAAGTGCGAATGTCCGTTACTGGCTGTAAATGTAGGAAATGATTTATAAATTGATCACACTGATGTTCAGTTAAACAACTGCTTGTCTGTCCGTGCCTGTTAGTCCACAAAGATGAGCAAGGCTGTGGTTTCCCTCTTCGTCATAGGTCTTATGATCTCCGTAGTGACAGGTAAGACTTGTGTTGCAATTCATTCACTTAATTAGTGCTACAACCGCTACTGCTTCTGCTACTGCTATTGTTGCTACTACTGCTGTTACTGATTATTCTCTTGCTTCTATTAGTGCTACTTTTAAGACTCAATTTTCTTTTTTTGTTATATAAGTTTATATAAGTCGAATATTGATAGAACGATTGTGGGGGCGACATTTGTTAAAATCTGCTTTGACAACTGCTGGGCATCATTTAAGCAACGTCATGCGAAAATGGGGTTTATGTCATATATGACCAGTGTGCGTTGTTTGGTTAGGAGTCAACCTGTCCGGTATAACGAGCAAGGCTCCGTTGTCTCATGAACGGACCGCGGCAAGCGAAGCTCCTGGCCAGCCTGTCTATTCGCACACTATGAGTCGCGTTCTGAGAAAACTTGGCATAATGCATGTGCGTAAAGTGTCGTCCCAGATTATCCTGTGCAGTCCGCACAGGCTATGTGAAGTCCGCACAGGCTAATAAGGCACGACACTTTCCAACTAAATTGGAATTATGCTAAGAAGAGACTTCATTTAAAGAAAAATTGTCATAAAAGCGGAAACTGTCGTCCCTGATTAGCCTGATGCGGATTGCACTGGCTAATCTGGCACGACACTTTACGCACATGCATTATGCCCAGTTTTCTCAGAACACGTCTCGTATTGTCAGGAGCTACGCTTGCGGCATATGTCATACGCGGGTCATATGATAATAGTTCTACGCTTGCAAGAAATTAAACGAGTATCAATACAACAAAATGTTCATGCAGGTAAGTTATGCTCGTGTACATAAGTGTAAACAACTCTATGAAATAATTACAATGTAAACAGTTTAATATCGACAAATGTTCATATATAAGGTCATACTGCCTCTTTTCATCCTCACCAGCAATCCCCCTCCCCCACCCCGGTATTTTTAATACTGGCTAAAACCCGGCGTTGTTGATGTATTTTAAGCCTGGTGGTCGACGGACTCAACTCTTCGGTTTCCAGACGACTGTAACAGCGAAGCCTTGCGGACCTTTGCGACCAACTGCGGGCTCTCGGAGCACTCCATGGTACGCACTTAATATCTACGATGGACACATTTGTTTTGTATGTTGTTGAACGATCGATTTAACAACTTTTTTATTATTGTTGCTCATCGATTTGTACGGGGCAAGTAGGAAATCTGAGGTCTTGATATTAAACACTTTACGGTTTGGTTGAGTATACGCTTAAAATATTGACAAATGAGACATATTAAATGTTACATATGGGTCGTGCTCTGTAAAAAGGGGGTTTAATGCATGTTCGTAAAGTTTCTTCCCAGATTAGCTTGTGCAGTCCACACAGGCTTATCAGTGACGATACTTTCCGCTTTTATGATATTTTTATTATAAAGAAATACTCTTCTTAGAGAAAATTCAGTTTCGGCGGAAAGTGTCGTCCCTGATTAGCCTGTGTGGACTGCACAGGCTAATCTGGGATGACACTTTTTGCACATGCATTAAACCTTTTTTTTCGCAAAGCACTGAAATTATGTTTATTTGTACAATTAGGGGAACCACTACATCCTGAGGGATCCAAAGAGCAATGACATCAACAACATCGTCATAGTGATACCAGATGACTTGCGAGATTTCGGCACGTGCGAGAAGATCGTTCGAGATCTCAATGAGAGATGCAATAAGGATTACTTCGACTACTAACGCTATGTTAACATCAATCTTGGCTTTTCACGTTTCTTCGTCGTTATACTCTTCGATCAGATTTTTAATAAGAACTGTATTTTAGTGGTATAAATTATTACATTCGTACAATTGTTTATCAAATACGATACAATACTTTAGTGTGTTCTAAAGACAAACTATTTTAACAAACAATCTGGTCTTAATGCATGTAGTGAAAGTGTCATCCTTGTTCTGCGTGTGTAATTACTGGCTAATCATGGACGACTCTTTCCGCATTTAGGGAATTGTTCGTGCTCAAGAAGTATTTTCTAAACGAAAGTCCAATAATGGCCCAAAGTGGTGTCCCTGATTAGCCTGTTTGGACTGCTCAGATTATTTATTACGACGCTTTGCGCACATGCGTTAAGCCCAGTTTTTCAAGAATGCTGTTAATTTAAACAAAACGAATCGATTGGTTTCAGGCTGAGACCAGGAGCTGTAAACTTTTATTTGCCGTAAATATCTGTAAATTTCTAAACTTTGTTTTATGTATTTAAGGCCGCTTCTGCTAATACATATTATCGTCTCGAACTTTTTGTATTTGTTAAATGAACATACTTTGTCTGTGGAAAGTGTTGCAAAATACACTCACCTTTGATAAAAAGGCTTTTTATACTTTGTATTCGATGTACTGGGGTCTACATTGAAGATATAATAACAGAAAGAAAATTACACAGTGGTTTGATAATAATTATTTAAAATATGTGGATCATGTGTTTGTCATAAAACCAAGGCTTATTAATTTGTGATTCTTGCTTATAGTATTCTAACAGATACATTTGGATATGTACGTACTAGATTAAGCGTACATTTAAATGGGAAAACCGGAAATCAAAGACAGGGGATATATTAAAATTGGACCATGCTCTGTGAAAAGGGAGTTCAATGCAGGTGCTCAAAGTGTCGTCCCAGATTAATCTGTGCAGTCCACACATATTGTTCAGGAACAACGTTTTCCCTCTAAACTAGATTCTTGCTAAGAAGAGACTTTCTTGAAAGGAAAAAGATCATAAAAGCGGAAAGTGTTGTCCCTGATTAGCCTGCGCGGACTGCACAGGCTAATCTGGGACTACACTTTATGCACATGTATTAAATCCCTTTTCTTAAAGAGCAGCTCAATTTTAAAATTGCAAATTGACTTTTGCATTCGTAATAATATTTATTTGCAATAAGCTTTTATGGATTAGCAAATATCTCCTGTTTGTTGAACTCATACACGGCTCACGTCATGATAAGTATTTAACATCCATGACTTAATCGGACCATTTAACAGATTTTGGCATGTTCTGAAGTTTGCGAACTAATGCTTTAAATTCATTTAAACATCGGAACAAAAGAGTTTCAGTTAAAAACAAAAATTGACCCGTTTATGCCTAGCGTCCTGAAAAAATGACTTTGCAAACAGCGTAGACCCAGATGAGACGCCGCATGATGCGCCGTCTCATCTGGGTCTGCGCTGTTTGCTTAAAGGAATTTCAGTAATATTCTAAATATAGAAATACATATACTAGACATCTCTAATTTTTTTAATAAATTGGTCCAATTTAGAAGGCTGGGAGAGTCCACTAGGCATAAATTGGTTAAAATTGAAGAATAAAAAAACGTTATCCACACCTGGGCTCGAACCACTGAGCCTTGGAGCAAATTCGGCCAATCGTTATGACGGGATAATGCACGTAATTTAAACTTTTTATAGGTAATCCTTGTAATGTCACACGATTACAATAAATAAGGATAACAACAATATGATAACGATAACAACAGAACTTTCCTAATTATACAATCGTTTCGCCTTTGTAGCGCTTTAGAATTTTCAGGTTTTTAAATCGTCTAAAAGACGCATACAATAGATATTTTAGAGCATAACATATGTCCAGTATTACTGTTTCCTTATATAAAAAACATAGCTTCAACAAAACATTGCAATTATGAAAAAATATTTTTTATCAATTTTGTAAATTTATCAAAACGTGAACAGGTCCCATTAAATACAATCAATGTTTGAATGATATAATCTTACTACATCCACATTCCCAACGACAACTGTTAAAATATCCACAAAATATAACTGTGAACTTTTCTTTAAATGTATCATTATTTTAAATATGACATATTAATTTTATATTAAAGACAATATATTCAAAATTTCCTTTCGGCATCTTTCAAATTATTTACACAACATTTTACATACATGTAGTTAAGTAATTTTAGCATGAAACATGATTTCGAGCATTTAGTACGTTGTCTTGTATAAATTGCTTTTAACCCATTTATGCCTAGCGTCTAGAAAAAAAGGCCTTGGTAAAAAGCATAGACCCAGATGAGACGCCGCATCATGCGGCGTCTTATCTGGGTCTGCGCTTTTTGCTTAAAGAAAATTTTTATGAAATATTCTAAATATAAAAATAAATATACTAGACATCCCTAATATTTTGGAAATAAATTGATCCAATTTATAAGGGTGGGCGAGTCCACTTGGTATAATAGGGAAGAAAAACAATAGTTCAAGTAAAGGGAGAATAGTACGAAATTATTATAGATGTATTTACAGCCACACTTGGTGTACACATGGTTAAATGGTATTAACAATAAAATTGACAAGGTTTCAATGGTGATAACCGCATGAACTTGCTCTACGAACACCATGTTAAAATCGATACCTAGTTTTTAAGTATATGTTTCTTTGTCATCGACTGCAAATATGAACTCGTACGAAGGTCTGCTAAATGAAAAATACCAGACAACTTTTTGAGGGTTTCTCATTTTTGTTTTTTCTATTGACAGCGTAGTTGTTAAGAACAGAAAAATGTTCTTTTCAATATGGATGACAAATCACGCTCAACGTGGCATTTTCGAATACTAATAGACCATACCTGTGTACTTATGTCCATAGATACATGATCAACTCTGGCTATTATTCTCGATAGATTAAAGTATAAACAAAAATGATGACAGTATTGCATATGCCGGCGTTGACAGGAGATGCTTTACGGACGGAGTCGATGGAGAGGACAGTTTCTCACAAGGGAAACGAGGATAGAGTATGCAGGGAGTTGTAAACGTTTTAATGAAGAATGGCGTATCTGATACTGACATCGAATGGCTGGCGTCTGGACCTCCCGGATCTTCACAGTACGATGTGACCTTCAAGACAGAAGATAAGTGTATCTCGTTTTTGAATAAAATACAAATGCAAGCATCGTTGTCTCACCAAGGAGTACAATACAGATTTGTTAAGTACGGAAAGCAAATTGTATCATGTGGAATTGAAAATAGGAGATTTTAGAACCCACTCTGGGGTGCGTGTGATCACGGTGGAGTGTGACAGAGTTCAGCAGGTGTCCATTCCACACATAATTCAATTTGAGTGTGGCACAAAGGCCTTGATTACCATGAGGGGACGGCAGCCCCTTTGCCTCTATTGCCTAGAGGTTGGGCACGTCCGCAACACTTTACCCAAAAATATCAATGCCATTTTTTAAGAAAAAGTAAGTATTTCAGAAAACAACAAGGACACAACACCAGAGAAAAAGACAGACGGAGAGAAACGGACAGATGGTGAGAAACGAAAGGAAACAGAAGAGCATACAGACCAACCAGAACAGACGAAGATTGATGACGAGGGGTTTGAGACGGTGGGGAGTAAGAAGAAAGGAAAGAGCCAGGGAAGAAAGAAAAATGGAGAGAAGATACAAGAAATGGAAGTAGAAACAGAGGTAAGGGGCTCAACAAGAGGGAGGAAAGCAGATAGCAATGAAGACATGACCCCTATGCCTAAGAACAAGTTCAAAGTTTTAGATATAGACCCAGATGATTTGGAGGAACACCCACTAGTGATTGAATTAGATTCCCAAGATCTTGTTATGACCCCTGCGGAATAAACTCCCTTTATACAAAAAATATTCACAATTTCATAAACCTCTATTTACAAATACCAATTACTGTTAACACTCAATTTTTAATATTACCTAGTGTAAATAGTTCAATTGTATGTATATTTATCATTATATTTAATGTCTTAAAATATAATGTTGGCTTATATACCGAGCACACAGACAATTTGTGTGACCGATATATTAGCATATTTAACATTTCATGTCTTCACATTGTATATAGTATACTTTTTGTAATAAAATATAGCATATGTATAAATAAAATCTATGTACATAGTACGTATATATATGCAATTAAAAACTATTACTTTAAAATCTTATATAACAAAAATGCATTTTTTATTTTATATAAACGTACATGTATAAAGAGCGTTTATATGCCTGTGTGTGTAAAAACTTTTTACTGTTATATATACTCAATCCATATCTATTATAAAACACCTTTTTTAAACACAATACTCAGCAACAATATATCTTTAATCTATTTCCAATATCCTCGTGGTAAATTTGAGCGCATCTATCTGTTTCCAAATTACTTCGGTACGTAGTATATTCATTACAGCGAGTACAAAATCGTTGGCCTAGTCTCTTTTCTACCGGGTTTAAATCTTTTAAACACTATTATCGGTTTTTCAATCCTATCACTAAATCATGGACGTCGCCATTTTTTCTTTTAACTACAACCTGAGTTATAAACTAGAACATGGAGTTAAACATAGAAACTATAAATATTAACGGATTTCGATCCAAACAAAAACAAACCTTCATTAAATATTACATTTTAATTAATAAAACAAAATATATTATGCATACACGAAACCCATGTAGATGATTACAAAATGTCGAAACAAATAGAAAATTTAATGTCTGTATTGCATAGCAATTGGGCTTAAAAATAATGTACCGAAAACATTAACTTGTTTAATCGGAATTCCTTTTTTCATACATTTATACCAAAACCAAAACATCCAATGCCGGATCGGTACGTATAGACTACGTGTAGACACATTTTAACACTATTGTTCCAACACTTAAGACATAGGTTAATGTTAAACTTTACCCAAAGTTCAATTTATCGTAGGATGCATGGAATCAATTATCTACGCGGCAGAACAAATAAAATCCCCGAGTACACTGACACTTACTGCTGGTCGTCAGCACAATATTCAGGTAGTTCAAGACATAGACCCAACATAACATCCCCTGCTGGAAGTGCCCTGCCAATATCTACTGGTTCTCCTGTAAAAACCACATATACATGAGTCGCACTTTGAGAAAACGGGGTTAAATGCATGTGCGTAGAGTGTCGACAGTTTCTACTGTTATTAAATCGCTCGTTTAGATAAAATCTCTTCTGAACAAAGCTCGAGTTGAGGCGGAGTGTGTCGTCCCTGATAAGCATGTGCGTACTGCACTGGCTAATATTTGACGACACTGTAAGAACACGCATTAAACTCGCTTTTCACAGAGCAAGTCTCAAAGTATGCACTGGTATTTATTATAAAGTAGTTGGACTGCGTGCATAATTGTGTATACATTTTTTTTATTTCGAAATGTTTATCGTATCAAATGTACGTGACATACCCATTTACTGTCGCCTGTATGTATACAGAAACTGTATCTGTATATGATATTCACTGTATACAATACATATATACAATACATGTTTTGTCGGATCCAAGATTTGCAGAAACGATATATGCGCTTTATAATATCGGCACGAAATTTAAAAAAGCATGATTTTACATTCAATCAAAAGTCAAGTAAAGTTGAAAGGCTGTTTGATGCTTTAATTATGATGGCTCATACACTGCCAATTACCTAAAAAATTGTTCTTACAATCCAGTTTTTGTAGGATTTCTCATCTTCGCTGAATACTGTAACCCAACGAATACATATTGGTACTTCTGAGATATTCACACCGCTGCGCAATACAAGCAGGATCCTCAATCTGCCGTCATCATCATCGGCAGTCAGGCCTTTTATGAGATTGAAAGAAAGCAGTTCGCTTTTCAGCGATTCTTTCGATACAATAACTATCATCCATCCTTCTCGATTGTCACCATCTGAGAGCAGGAATCTTCCTGGTGTGTTTTCATGTCGTATGATGTTCATATGATGTTTTTGTAGCTCTTTTTCGATCTCTTCACAAGAATCTCCATTAATATCAAAACATGATATGTAAACACTCATCTGGAAAATTTGAGAAGTAAATAGATTAGATTGAACACATGTACATGTTGCTATAATGACTAACCTTATGCTGTCATCAAACACTGACTAGTGTTTACAAATATCGTTCACGTATGGATACGTATTTAATTTAATCTAAATTTAAATATTTGATGAATACTAAAAATGAAAAGCAGGTATTTGTTTTAAGGGACAATAACTCATTACATATTTCTTATTCTTATGTTGGCGAGAATGCGTTCTAATCCTCTCCATTTAATATATTTGAAGGTACTTTGAAGGTACATTGCCAGACTAATGTCCGTTCTTTGAATGTATCGGGCCAGGCATTCAAATGCTCTAGTACTATATTTGCATACATTATACAGTATCGATTAGTATGCAGATGCTAGTAAACTTATTCTTGTTGTGCACTTACCCTTTTAAAATCGGACAAAACTCCAGCTCTTATATAGAGAATACTAGGTTAGCGTTGAATATAGAGAAGTTTATGTTGCGAGGCTTAGAACGCCGGAAGCGCGAGCCTTGGCGAGCGCTTTCGGTGTTCGAGCCGAGCAACATAAACTTCTCTGTATTCAACGCTAATCCTAGTATTCTATTTATCCCATTTGATTTTTGTCAACGTGACATTTAACATAAATAGATCTAATAACCTTAACAATCATTTTAATTCAGTCATAAAAGCGCTTAAAATCTAACAAATGTAACCATGCGTAGTGATATACATGTGTTTGTTCTGGTACGCAAAATAGAATCTAGTCTTTAAAAAATTCACACACAAACTGTAAAACAAGTAAAAATATCATCATATGCCTACATTCAATTTTACGCAGTAAGCGAATTTTAATACATAACGACCGCGAAAAGATGATTTTACTTTACTATAATTCATTTTATTTTCGAAAGAAATTGATCAAAATCCAATATGGCGGCGATTGCTCCTGACAAAATGCTGTCGATGTCAACATACATGTACACCATCGACGACCTAGTTCTGGCTACCATAACTTTAAATGTCGCTTTTTATGATTTTTGACTGGCGCGACTTTGTACAGCTCTGTCAATACTAAATAAACTGTAGGCCCTACGCTGAAGTTTCTTTAGCTATCGACGACCTTGACAATTTTGACGAGTAAACAGACCATTGCAGCGACTGACACTTTATTTGACAAAATATTCAGGGCAATACGTTTTCCGACTTCGGACGACGAATTTAAGGACGCGCAGAACGTGTTTTTTATATAATGTTATGGGTATGCCGTGTGTGATCCGATGCATCAATGGCGCCCATGTTAAAATCATTTCCCCAAGAATAGGGAACGACACAAGTACAAACAAAAATCAAAACACGTAAGAACTAGTATCTTACCTTTAATTATCCTTTAAAATCCATCTATTATCCATTTAACTCAATAATTGACGATTTTGCATCTAGGGTCTTTAATAATTATTTTAGCATACTTAAATAAAGACCCTTATGCCATTCTATCACTTTATAAATTCAAATGTGTTTATGAACGCGATAAACTTTCTTCTTCGTCACACGCTACGTCATGTAGATCTACTCTACATTACTGCTGTTCAAATGAACCGGAGCAGTTTATCTAATAATAGCCGTTGGTAAACTCGGTTGCGTTTGCAGATTTCTGCATACAAACATAATTATGTTTAAACTTGCACAATGTTTTATTTATCTATGGTAAATGCCCTTATTGTACGAAAAAGTAATTTAATAAATAAATAATGGAAAACATTCCAGTACACAACAGATAAATGAGTAGAAAATACCCGTGTACAAAATGGGACGTTCCCAATTCCAGTGTGGTGCTATTTTTACCATCTTATACTTTACACAGCTCTATGCCTAACGTGAATTAAATAGGAAAGCAAACATAGCAGATTAGTCATGAACTGTGCGATATGTGTATGGCTTGTTGTACATTCTTAATATTTAAGTTAAATGTCAAAAGTAGATCTATATGCTTTGGTTATAAACAATGCACATTACACGAAATTAGTCAAATGACAATTCAGATATGTCGACATACAGTACATGTAGAAAACATGTGAAATAAGTCGCGTTTATAATAAATCGTCAAAAAAAATGGGGAAAATGACGCAATAAGTATGTCATTTTATGACGCCATCAATTCATTAAACGGATGGCGAAAAATTATAACATATGACTAGATTTAAAGGTTGAAGGTCGTATAATTTTGAAGCTTAAGTTTTGTCGACTTTGTTTCTTATGAAAAATCATTCAGTGGTAAAGTAAATATAAATAAAAAAAATAACAAAACAAAAAGCGTGTAATTTGTTATTTTAGTTCAACATTTCTTTTGGTGAATGTGTCATTTATATTTTTTTCTGCAAAATATGCACATTTTCTTCTAATGGGTGACCTTAAAATTCGATCAATGAACCAAACAATATCGACCTAATTTTAGCGCATATCGCATGACGTCATTTAAAAAGTAGTCCGTGCACGCGACAGGTATATTCCACAGTGTTGAATACAAGCAAGTATATTCCACAACGTGTTATACCGTCAATGTCGCGGTAAAAATGGGATAAAAGAGAAGTTTCTGCCCCAGTCTTCTTGTTATTGTTTGCCGTCGCTGCCTTAAACAACGCGACAGGAATATCGTTTTCATCTAAAAAATGAATTGCATTTGATCAGCTAAATAAGTATCAAGTAATTGTTCTTGAAACGTCTATAAATATTTGATTATACATGTAACAGGTAGTGTCTTATTAAGCTTATACCGAGCCAATTATCCAATCGATGTCTCTGCAACATCTCCCCGTAATGCGGGCAAATGCGACATGGAGTATACATATCTAGCCCTATATTGTTTATATTTGCATGCCGATGTGCATGTTCTGACATAATAAAGAAACGTTAGATACCTTCACATGGAACGATTTCCAAGAAGTCACCCCATCCTTTCGCATCGATTATCTGCTGGTATGATTGACAGAAACGCTGGTGCTCGAGAGCGACATTTATTTTCCCAAGGTGCTGCTTTGCAAGATGTGATATTGCAGTTATCGTAGTTGGTACCTGGGCACAAACGTACAACTCGTTCTGAAAAAATGGCAGACGATTAAATCAAGAATTCGAGTGGTCAATCGAACACCGGAAAAATGGTACGCACTTGTCAGGAATGTTTACGGATTATTACAACATAATACGTGTAATTGTTACAATAAACTGTACCAAAATTTCATCGAAGTCGCTGATAATTAAAGCCACACATCTTATTTGGCATGGTAAATTTAAGTATAGATAAGAAACATATTTTAAATATGACAATTAAAATATATTTGGTAGTTACAAGGTAGAAATCCGTCTTTTGCGCTTTAAAACTTAAAAATAATCGCGTTTGTAGAAATGGACATATACGTATAGAAATCCTTATTTCGGTTTTAAAAGTGGTACCGTTTGAAAAATAATAAATTACTTGCTTACTAAGCTATAGATTTAACGACAATTTTGTACAATATCAAATTGCATCTATGTGTATTGATTAACATGTATTTCATTTCAAGGTCAGAGGCTTTAAAATACACAAAATGAACTATTTAAGCATACATCGCACTGGGTTGTGAAAACCATATTTAAAATACAAAATATAATGAATGTGCCAGCATTCTAAAATCTTCGTAATAGTTGTGTGTATGCTCTACGTGTTTATATATTATACATGATACCAGTAAGCACAAACATGTTCACTATTCAAAAAATGGAAAAACTGTTTAACTCAATTTTATGAAAATTAAGTTGTCTATTTGTGATCGGATTTAATTGTTTTAATCCGTACACCCTATTTATGAAAGTATATACTTACGTTCGCGTGCTTTATCTGGTTGATGGTAACAACATAATCTCTGTGTTTTTACCCGCATGTATTCTCTTAAACTCAAATGTATCCACATTCGAAATAACAATGCCTGATGCCGAATTTGACGGAAGCTGCTGTGGGACAGCGCAGGTTTTTGGTACAGCCAACAGAAAATTTCCAATCAGTAGTTTTTTGTTCTTTTCTGTAACCATCGCATTTCTCCAACCAATTCTTGTTCTTTGCAAAAGAAAATAAATACACATATAACGATAAAGTTCAATTAATAGTGTCATTATATTACCAATCGGCACGAGTATTCCAAATTTTGAACGAACGCTATTTTTACAGAACATTAACAATACCATGCCTCGCTCGTTACTGTTGTCCTTTTCCCTTTATGCACGATCATATACACATTGAATTTATTCAACTATACTATTTTGTTAACATTTAAATAGAGCTAAAGAGAAGTTGATAACATACAATGCTGGACTTATATTGGCTAAACAAGAACATCATACAAAGATCTATAATTCTGCCAAAAAACTAATTTAAGCTATAATTACTTTCTTCAAGATCATCTTCACACAAAGGTCATTCATTATGTAAAGTTTGAGATCCACCTAGTGAAAGAGGAGTTACAAACACATGCGTCAAATGACCATAATATTCTATAATTGTTAAATAGGCTTTACTTATGAAAAATAGTGTTGCTGCAAAAATTCCGATTTGAACGATCATCAAAATATAAAGGTCATACAAGATGGACACTTTTTGCAAGACCCACCAAGCAATAAAAGGGATTGAATAGTAATGCAAAA
Source organism: Dreissena polymorpha (assembly GCF_020536995.1). Lineage (NCBI taxonomy): Eukaryota > Metazoa > Mollusca > Bivalvia > Myida > Dreissenidae > Dreissena > Dreissena polymorpha. The sequence continues at coordinate 52,017,208 of NC_068356.1, read as the reverse complement.
AAGACCTTATCCTTCCAAACCTTCTCGCCGATAAATGTATTCCTTTACAAACATCTCCACATTGAGGTCATTTAACTGTAAAGTTTTGAGGGAAAATAATCGAATAATAGACAGGAGGCCTAATCTCAAGCTAAAGGGGACTATATATTATAAAGTGGAAACAAGAAAAAGCGCCACAATTTAGAAAAAAAACTGGTTTGCAGTCAAATGCCTTTCTTTACGATCATCAAAACAATAGTCATTTGATTATGGTAATTTGAGCAAGAGTCAACCAATATTTCGGAACAACTGACGCACGGGCGGTCGGAAAAGAACAATGCTTATTAATTGCCAATCATTGAATTTCATTTCTTTAATGGTGGCCTTAATTCAATCGCCCACCTGGTATAATTTTTAAAGCAAATCAAATTATGCCGGTAGCTGCAAGACAGTTGTAAACAGTTACACATCGAAAGGCTGAATCTGGAACTTGGACCTGAGTTATTTACGAAATATTTAAATGTAAACGCGAGATAACCTCATAGCACAAACACAACTAAATTTAATCGTAATTAATTGTAGTTCAACTCATTTTAATCCCTATTAACATAAACAACGTTTAGATGCAATTTGTAGCAAAATAAAGTTTTCTTTCTGATGAATGATGATAAAAACTTACGACGGATCAAATATATATCGTTTTGATAGAAAAAGGGATTACCATCAGAGTTTATTAGCTGGACAATCATGTATGTGTTAGTTCATAAAAACAACCAGCTACAACACAACATACCATTGGCAATTTATGGCGCATGAATCAAAATGTACCATGAGTAATTATTTTAAATCATTCATAATGCCCAATGCCTCATTTTGACGCATACCTCATCGTGTTCCATTTTTCAAACTGTAGCACGACTCATACTGACACGTGCCTTCTTATATCTAAAGAATCAGTACGCCTCACGAATATGCGCCACTTGGTTTAAACATATTTATTCTAGAATGTGTGTACACTTTCCTTATAATATCCGATTAGTCGTTATGTCACATCCGTCATAATTCCCCATGACCTATGATTTCGAATCAATACTAATGTATAATATCTCATAATTAAACATGAATTATAATTTCCCATTACTCATAACGTCGAATTACTTATATGAAAAACTCCTTTAAATCGAGGATGCAACAGGTTACTCATACATTAACCGACTAACATATCGCTATAATTAATGTATTAACCGATGTTCTGAACATCTGCAAAATGTTTAAATGTTCGAAATATTCATAGCAAGTCATACAGCGTGAACATGAACTGCCTTTAACAACTTATGCCATGTGTGATTGATAACGTTGGTACATAAGCGACCATATCATGTTTGTGATATTAATGTTTTATTAATAAAGTAACTTCATGTGATAGACTTTTGAATGTTTGATAAGTTTCGCATGCAATTTTCCTGTGTAAAAGCAAATAGATACAAATTACCGGAAAACAGTGTACAATACAATCTTTTTATTTTTTGTGGGGAGGGCGCGTACGTTTGCATCCTATACCTGCCAACATAGTTTGAATGTTTTTCGTGTTTTGTTCGTGTATTTGTTTACGTTTTGAATGCAATTGCTGAAATAATCTTTGTGTTTCCTTCCAATACAGACCAACGTGAAGTGCTGTTTTAAAATTGATTTACGTTTAGTAATGGATTTCTAAATTGATTAAAAATTGTTTCATACGGTAGTGGTGTCATCTTTAACGACCTACTTTACGAATGCAAATATAAAATTGTGATAAGTAAAAATTACTTGAACTTGTTAATATTGAAGCTAATTAAGATCATAATTATTGATACAATTGATATTTCGAAACACTTTGACGAGCAATATATATCGAAGATTCGTTAACAAAACATCAATACCCAGACCAACATCAAGTAATCAGACCAAAGTCTCTATAGATTTTTTGGGTCAATCAGATCTAGGTGTAATACAGTATTGTTTTGTTCTGTTCTGATTGCTATCAGAAGTTAATTGTACGTCTCAATTATAGCGTAAAGCCCCACTCCACACACATCACCGGATAAATTTGTCCCTCCACAAAGACATAGCGAGTACTGACCATTAAGAAAAGACATCTTAGGTACTGGTTTATGGAAGTTCAACTTTGCTTAATGACATATTATTGATACCCGTTTTCGGAATGGAATATTGATTGAAGACAAGTAGGCAAAAGCGTTATTTGGCAGCATATATTGCACTAGACATGAAGTTAATGTAATGTCTTTCACAACAAATGCATTTAATTTACTTAAACCATTTTCAGGTTAACCTGTCATAGATCGTTAGTATGTTAAACGGTCAATATTTTTTATCTCTTCTTACAATGTCCAATGAATCGTTATGCCTCATGGCTCATAGTGTCACATTAATTATAATGACCGATTAATCGTACTGTCCCATGACGAATTATTCATCATGCCTCATTATGTCGCATATGCACAAAATGTCTTTGAAGGTAAAATGACTCATAGTTTATCACGACGTATAGTGCCACATGACTAATATTTGATAATGACTTGTAATGTCACATGACTCATAGTTTTTCATGCCTTATAATGCCACATTACTTATAGTTTTTCATACCTTGAAATGTCACATGAATCATAGTATATCTTGCCTTATAATGTCAAATGAATGATACTTTATCATGCCTTATAATGTCAAATTACTCATAGTTTATCATGCCTCATAATGCCACATGACTCATAGTTTGTCATGCATTATAATGTCACATGACTCATAGTTTATCACGCCCTATAATGCCACATGACTCATAGTTTATCACGCTTTATAATGTCACATGACTCATAGTTTATCTTGACTTATACCGTCGCATGCTGATAGTTTATAAAAGCCTTATACTGTCACATGATTGATAGTTTATCATACCGTATAATGTCACATTAATCATAGTATATCTTGTCTTAAAATCTCAGATTACTCTTAGTTTGCCATACCTTTTAAATCTCATTACTCATATATTAACCATGGATATATTTCATTGAGCCTCATAATGTCTCATTGGTTATAATGCCCAAGGACTGATAAGCATTCATACCGCATTATGCGCAATAAAACACCATATAAGTTGACTCAAAATGTCTAGTTAGCCTTGTGCAACAAACATTGTGTTATGGCAAATGTAGTTATTTGACTTTGCAGTATTTTTAATGTTAAAGAATATGTTAGACTTGGAGATTTAACAACATTAGGCCATAACGCAATCTTGAACAGGTAAACTTTTGAAAACATTGATAGTGTAAACATATGACAGACATGGCCATTGTGACTCTTGTCCTTTTCAAATTTATTATTCGAAATCGTAATACTAGTTATTTGAAAATGTTAACCAAAGATATAAACTACGGAATACATGAAAAGGTACAAAATGCATGCGGCAAAACGACTTTACCTTCAGCAACATAGCACATGTAACCGGATATGTGGGATTGGACCAAGCCAAGATGCAAGTTTCCCGCTGGTAATTCTTCGTCCAAACACACTGGAGCTGAAACAATAATATGCATTATTATATTTGGTTAGACCGCAAACACAATTACCACCTGTTATTAAATTGTATTCAAGTGTCAGGCCAAATAAAAAAATAAAATATATTATTAAGTCATATTCAAAACACATACTTTTATTATTCAAAAAAGGAGTTTTGTTTACGATTTTTAACGATTCGCAGGATGAGTAAAACCATGTGAAAATTGGTGAAAAGATATGTGTGTTGCCAATTTCAAAATAATAACATTATCAGCATTACACAATATTACATGGTTCATTTTAATGCGTTCAGTCCATGTATAATAATGTAAATTTAGGATTCCATCATACAAAGGTTCATCACATGTTCAAAAGAAGTATCAATCGTTTGGCTGTATTTATGTTAAAAAACATTTACAACGGTTACGTTAAGCAACTTGACATCGGGAACGTTTGCTGATTATTTTAAACATAAGGTATGAATTATAAGGTCATACTAACTTTTCAGTTGTTTGAGAAGCCTTTCATATCCCTGCCATTCAGTGAGGTCGACAAACCTCTTGGGCGTCAACGACAGCAATCCGGTTTTCAGAAACCCAACATCTTCACGTCGATTTCCTTTGTATGCGACCAAAAGTCTCATGTGATTTTCCACAATTATGTTTTCTAAGGCAGACAAAACTGCAAATGTGAACCATCCTTTTGAAGCAGATTGATCTGTTATAAGAATTATTATTCTGTCATAACGATTAATTGAATTGTGAATGTTATTCATAACTTCGGTTCCAGGTATTCTTATTGCATGGTCAGTTTGACATGTGTATCCACCATTCTTTTCAATGAAGAACCTCAATTTGTCTGCCTATGTTTTAGACGCTTCGTTTGCGCCTTCACTGTCATAAAATATAATCGCCTTTGCATTATTTCCACCGGACGCCATAATTACACATACATGTTTTAACAAATAGATTTAAATGTCAGGAGCATATATATTGAAATCAATTCAGATGAAAAATATTCCAGATTTAAATTCAATATAAATAATCCTTATATCCAATCCAAATTACGATACCATTATATTAAATTTCGATTTTATTTGATTAAAATCAGTCTTTGATACAAATATGAAATCGAAACCAAAACTACTTTTATTATTTAACCAGTTACTATAAATACACACATACGGCTACACACCACGGATCGATACATTATAGACACCGATTGAAGGAGTTGGTGTAAGCTTTACAGCTGTGACATTTGCTATACAAAAATTCAAATATATATCATGTAACAGTTTCAAATTGTTAAATAAAGGAACAAATAATTTAAATTTTAAAGCGCTTCGCAATACACAATTTAACTGAATATACTCGCTAATATGATCGCAGTTTTGTGTTTTTTCTTCTTCGCCTTACATTTCTTCTACTACTACTACGACTACTAATTTCAATAAATCATCATCATCATCATCATCATCATTATCATCATCATCATCAACAACATCAACAACAACATCATCTACATCATCATCATCATTGTCATCGTCGCCGTCGTCGTAATCACCATCATCATCGTCATCATCAACAACAACAAAACAACGTTATCATCAACATCATCATCAACAACAACAACATCATCATCATCATCATCGTGATCATTACCATCTTCTTCGTGTTCTTCTTGCTTTTCCTCTAATGTGGTATCATCATCAGCAACATTATCATTATCATCATCGTTATTATCATAATAATAATAATTATAATCCTAATTATCATAATTAACATAAAAATAAATAATGCTTTTTCTAATGCAACTATTAATGGTAACATATGGAAAATAACATTATATTTAAAAGGCGAACTATGTTCATCTTTAGTAAAGAGATTTTCATTGATTGAATCATCTTATCGCACGCATATACACTCTAGGAAATTACATTTAAAATAGTCCTGTTTGATTTATAAAGATAAACTATTTTTCATATGCCAACGGTTGATAATTAAATACATAATCATTAACAATTGAAAAAGGCATATCGCAATTATTCCATTGATTTCAATATGTAACAAAAGTTACTCATTATCATACACAAGCCTTTACCCGAATTTCAAACCAATATGGAACGTGCTCTGGGAAAAGGGGCTTAAATGCATTTGCGCAAAGCGTCCTTCCGCCTTAAAAGGATTTTTGATACGAAGATGCTTTATTTAAACAGAAAATATCATAAAAGCGGAAACTTTCGTCATTACTTAGCCTGTGCGAACTGCATAGGCTAATATGTGACGACACTTTACGCACATTCATTGAACCCACTTCTTACAGAGCACGGCCCATATATATGGTGTTGTATGTATGCGTGTGCTTGCTCTGCTGTGTTGTATGTATGCGTGTGCTTGCTCTGCTGTGTTGTATGTATGCGTGTGCTTGCTCTGATGTGTTGTATGTATGCGTGTGCTTGCTCTGCTGTGTTGTATGTATGCGTGTGCTTGCTCTGCTGTGTTGTATGTATGCGTGTGCTTGTTCTGCTGTGTTGTATGTATGCGTGTGCTTGCTCTGATATGTTGTATGTATGCGTGTGCTTGCTATGCTATGTTGTATGTATGCGTGTGCTTGCTCTGATGTGTTGTATGTATGCGTGTGCTTGCTCTGCTGTGTTGTATGTATGCGTGTGCTTGCTCTGCTGTGTTGTATGTATGCGTGTGCTTGCTCTGCTGTGTTGTATGTATGCGTGTGCTTGCTCTGCTGTGTTGTATGTATGCGTGTGCTTGCTCTGCTGTGTTGTATGTATGCGTGTGCTTGCTCTGCTGTGTTGTATGTATGCGTGTGCTTGTTTGCTGTGTTGTATGTATGCGTGTGCTTGCTCTGCTGTGTTGTATGTATGCGTGTGCTTGCTCTGATGTGTTGTATGTATGCGTGTGCTTGCTCAGATGAAGACACTTAGTCGTTAATAATTCGCAAAGTTAGCCCAAACAGAGTATGAGAATTGCTGTTTAAATTTACTCAACTGCTAGTGTCACTCTAGTCCGAAATATATAGAGATTAATGTGTTACTGCCTGTTATTTGTGTAACATATCAGATGAGGCTTAGAAAAAAATGACGGCGAGGATTGCTGTTTTCTGTGTATCATACCGCTACGTTCCTATTTAAAATGAAACGCAATTAAAACATGATGCAACGTTTCAGATTTAGCCGCAATGAATATGATGTGCTAAATAATTATGAAATATGTTGTTTGCGGTTTTTGTTGTATTTGTTTTCTAAAATATATTAATTATTGGTATCAAGCTGTTTGTTTTTTGTAGAATCTAATTATATTGTACCAGAAAGGATTATTGTATTGTTGATCCCAAGTAATATGGTCTACACCCATTAAATAAATATATCAGACTTCGTTATATCAGGCATAAATTAATGTAGTAGTAGTATGATAAATAACGGAATATTATGACTGAAAAACAAAACTTTCTGAAAAATCCCTTTATTTAAATTGTGCAAATTAGCATTCCTAAACTTAAGTAATGGTTATATGTTAACATATATTTCGAACAACTTAAGTTCTAATAAATAACATATTAAAGAAAGTTAACTTACACGAATCCGTTATAAATATCAATACGAATCATTTGTATCAATTCAAACGGTGTATACACATAATCAAATTGTCTTGCTCATTTAAGAATTTACCACAAAAGATTTGAAGAATACGTAGTAACTCGTATGGGTAATTTTATTGGAAATTCCAACAGCTCAAAATTGAAACGCGCATGCTCTGTTACATAATGGTTTACAGTCGCAATCCAAACTTTTGATTACGCAGTATGGCCTGGATGCATATTGCGTGTGATGCAAGGAGCGGTCTCGTTACATGTAGCTCAATCGGTAGTGCAAGTTGTGTACAGCGGGATTTTTATCTTCGACATATGACGGTTCTCTAAATACTGATTTCACTCAGGAAACGGCCTCTAAATGGTTTCAATGAGATTAAGAAACTAAATGCATTTGACCCTGATAACTGATCCTCGGTATGGGAAAACCCAGGTTTGTCCAGAGTAAGGCCTATATAAATATATGTTAAACTGAACTATGCGGATATCTCTGGATTAGAGTAAGGCCTATATACATAAAGGTTGAACTGAACAATGCGGATATCTCTGGATCACAGTAAGGCCTATATACATATAGAATAAACTACACAATGCGGATATCTCTGGCTAAGAGTAAGGCCTATATACATATATGTTAAACTGAATTATGTGCAGATCTCTAGATCAGAGTAAGGCCTTCATAAATATATGTTAAACTGAACTATGCTCAGATCTCTGGATCAGAGTAAGGTCTATATACATATAGGTTAAACTGAACTATGCGGAGATCTCTGGATCACAGTAAGGCCTATATACATATATGTTAAACTGAACTATGCGGAAGTCTCTGGATTAGAGTAAGGTCTATATACATATATGTTAAACTGAATTATGCGGATATCTCTGGATCAGAGTAAGGCCTGTAAACATATAGATTTAACTGAACTATGCGGAGATCTCTGGATCAGAGTAAGGCCTTTATACATATAGGATAAACTGAACTATGCGGAGATCTCTGGATCAGAGTAAGACTTATATACATATAGGTTAAACTGAACTATGCGGAGATCTCTGGATCAGTGTAAGGTTATATACATATATATTAAACTGAACTATGCGGAGATCTCTGGATCAGAGTAAGGTTATACACATATAGGTTAAACTGCACTATGCGGAAATCTCTGGATCAGAGTATGGCCTATATACATATAGATTAAACTGAACTATGCGGTGACCTCTGGATCAGAGTAAGGCCTCTATACATATAGGATAAACTGAATTATACGGAGATCTCTGGATTAAAAGCAACTCACACTAATCAGTCTACCTAACAAAGCAAGAGTCCCGCGCTACAATAATACAGAAAGAGTCCCGTGCTACAATACTACAGAAAAAGCCCAACTATACCATACTACATAAAAGCTCCCTGCGCTGTAGTACTAAATTGCGATTCCCGCCACAATGCTTAATAAAGAATCTCGCGCTATAGTCCTATATATAAAGAGTCCCGCGCAACATTTCGATGGAAATAATTCGGCGCTGCAATACTATAGAAAACGAACGCTTCATACTTTAACTCTATATTAATAATCCCGTAATACAATTCTAAAGAAAGCATCCCGCGCTACAAGTCTTAAAAAATAGATCTTTACGCTACAAAACTACATAAATAGCTCCACGCTACAATACTTTAGAAAGAAAGAAGATGGACGTTACACTACTTCAGAGAGAATCCATCGCTACAATACTATAGAAAGAGCCCCGCGCTAAAATACTGTAGAATGATCCCGCGCTAGGATACACATGTACTACAGAAAGGGCACTAAGCTACATCACTTTAGAACATACCCCGCGCCACAATACTACACAAAGAGCCCCGCAATTAAATAGTATAGAAAGATCCCCGCGCTGCAATATTATACAAATAGTCCCGCGCTACAATACTATACAAAGAGACCCGCACTAAAATATTATAGAAAGACCTCCGTGCTACAATACTATACAAAAATCATCGAGCTATAATACGATAGAAGATTCCCACAATACAAAACTATAGCAAAAGCAGTGCGAGCAATATTATTGAAAGCGCCCCGCGCTACAATACTACATAAAGTGTACAAAACTTAATACTGCACACAGAGTCAGGTGTTACAATACAATGAAACAAACCGCGCGCTACAATATTATAGAAATAGCCGCTAACAACAATAATAAAGAAGGAGCCCCGAGTGACAATACATCACAAAGAACCCCGTGCTAAAATATTATAGAAAGAGTAGAGCCCTATAATCCTACAGAATGAGCCTTACGCAACAATACTGCAGAAAAAACCCACCATTACAAAACTGCAGAAAGAACCGCGCGCTATAATATAATCGAAATAGCACCGCGCTACAATTCTATAGAAATAGCCCCATGCTACAATACTATATAAATAACCACGCGCTTCAATATTATAAAAATAATCTCCACTTACTAATTATAGAAAGAGCCCCGATTTAAAAATAAAACTCATTTAATATCGGTGACTAGATCCATAAGAGAAGCCGTTTCTTAAAATGAGTACGGCTTATCGTTGAACGACAACACACTTAAGTAAAACCAATCTTACAAAACATATGACTTTTGAAATATTGAACCTCTAGATAAATGCTTTCGTTTTATGGTGATACTTTATCACACTTTTCATCGAAGTTCTCTTGCAAAACAAATACACTGTAGCCACTACATTCACAAGTAAACATTCCTATCGGGTCGGGATTTATTTTATGTAGCGTTTTGTATAGTATGCAATTCATTATGTTTTAACCTTTTCCATACGTTAACGTTTAATAAATTGTTTACAGTCAAACACGAACAAGTTACTATATTTAAACTAAAACCTAATATCAACATAGTTTTATTACCGAAATATTCGAATCAACCATCGGGGCGTGGTTGCTATTGCGACTAGGATTACACAGAGGTTGAAACGTTAAAAAGACCGTGTTTTACTTATATCTTACCTTTCTGTTATCGATAGGGGAAATAACCACTTGGACATGTTCGTCTTATTACGAAGTGTATAGTTTAAGTGAACTAATTGTGATATTATTATTAACTATTTTTCTCAAATTGTGTCATTTATGGTAAGGATTTATTATTTTCGCGTACGAATTCTACGTAAAACGCGAAGGCTATGCAATAGTTAAAATATACCGCTGTTAAACTCATTGTTCATAGTTTGAAATCGAAAGTGACCTTTCATTTTAAAAGGAAAATATAAATGTTTGGTGTAATATAAGTCTATGTTTATTTTGTGTGTGCTCGGCTTACAAGTAATGCGATAGCTTTGTAAACTGTAATTAATTTATGCGATGGTGAGATGAAACACACCCATATTTGTAATGTCTGACATAGGAACGCATTTCTAAAAATAACCGTCTCTCTTTTCAAGGGGATTCCCCTCATGGGGTTGAACTTGTTTATTGAGAAGTATAAATGACTGATGCATCGTTCAAAATGCATGGCGGATTGCAGACTGATTGATGTTCAGGTATGCCCGAAGATGTGTTTGTTTTATAAGCCTGTGTTCCGAACTTAATATGTGTTTATGTGTGCGTGTGTATTTCAAATGTTGGTACGCCTATGATAACGCTAAAACTGTATATTGTATCTAAATGCTACATTGACGAATGCAAAGATTTGACTGGATATATTGGGCTGTAATCAACCGCGATCGGTAAGGCTTATCCAGATTATATTAAGTATTATGTTCACAATTAACAAAATGACCTGATATATCCGAGGGCTAAAGGCACGTCAGCAATTTATAATTACATTATACTCTCTACAGTTCAGTTCTCTTGTTTACAACAGCGCAAGTTTAAATTAATATTAACATACTTTAAAGTATACGTTATTCTCCAAAGTGAGAGTTTTGCAAATTGGACAAAAATACACTATTCCATTTTTAAATGTTTTTTCCTGCAATGGAAGTTACGTATTTTACTTATCAAAAGCCATGGCACTTACTGTCCAATTCGGTATGAATTCCGTAAAACGTTTGGCAAATGTGTAATAACAAGTAAAATATATTTTTAATAAAATACCAAATTAAATCGGCAAGTTCATGGGTTGCGGAATGAAAATTCATGGCAACGAAGTTCAAGGATTGAAGAATAGAAATTACACATAAAACAATTTATTACTTTCAGATAAATAACACTGCTTAACTTAAATATTATTATGGAAAAATTCGGTCTAATTTTTACGGTCTTGTTGTTTAATTAAATTAATTATAAACAATCCATTAATTCAATAATCAGTATTTCCGATGTCCGATTGTATTATGCTTTGAATTCCAATTATCAATACAATTTCTTCAAGTACAAATATCACTGTATGGGCTTTCTACGTAGTTCGGTCGAGTTGATTATGTTGATTTACTCGACACTATCAAGTCTACATTGGTATTTTAACCAAACAATGATAAACTCGGGTCCTGTATGGGATGTCCCGTGTCTATACGTAAACAACGCCGATTTCTACCGCTATTAGAAGTTAAGCGTCTCCAGACATACTGGTTCATTTACACGATTAATTTGGAATATATATATAATCAAACAATTATACATCTGATCAAAACGCATTTCCCGCTTGTCAAATTTATGTTTTACTACATGCGAGCTAGAGGTATTAAATGGATACTTACATATATATTAACTGCTTAAATGCGTAATTGTCGTGCATATAGGTATTTGAACATTAACTCGCACAAGTAATAAACCATATTTGTGGTAATGACGATCTAATCAATTTTGTTGTGTAGCGGCAATGTCCTGATAGACTAACAATTTATGTGGGTCTTTTAAAATTATCTCGCGTACCGCATGGCAGGCTAATCCGTTAATGATGGTACGTTTGAATCGGATGTAGTCACATATACTTAACATTGCGTAATCACCGTTATATGACTCCTGGTATACACATAATTGAAAAAGGTGTCTCACACATTGATCATCAATGTTCGCTGTGGTTAGTTAATCAGCCAAAGACCGGTAACGTCGATAAATATGTTTATTTTTCATTGATTGTGTGTGCCACGTGTTTTTGATATGGAATAAGTGACCTAACATCTCATCTCTGCTCGCGGTCGCGGTTATTTATGCTTGTGTCATTTAAACTGCCGATATTGCTTGAAAATGTACGTAATCATCGGTAAAATTACTTGTGTTGTTTGCTTCCATTAAGTGTCGTGAGCAGCAATCGAAAATCTCCAAGCGATATTTCACTGTGAAGTTGTATGCTTTCGATTTAAATTGCCCAGTATTAAGTCGGCTTTTTTATATTTCGTTTATGCGGTTAAACATTGATTTTAGGTGTTTATGATATGTGATTTATGTGAATTTCAACCCAAACTGGCGTAGATAAACGTGCTGGTATCTGAAGACACATGCCTTTGCATCGCGTTCTGTTTGTGGAAAGTGTTGTTGTACAGGGGCCCATGCGCGGCTACCATACACAACGAGTCAGTTTGCATTGATAAATATCGCTGAATAAACACTGAACTAGCGTCCAATAATTCAAGTTAACAGCTTAAATGTTGAAATCCAAGTTTTGTGAGGCGTCTGTATGTGCCCTGTGTTAACTTTAACTTGAATCTCATGCGCACTGAGTCCTAAAAAGGTGTATTCCTGTTACGGTGATTACGAGATTAACATATGTTTCCACGGTAAATGTTCATTGTAAAATAACATGGCACCGGCGAAAATAATGCGTTAATTTAACAACTTCCAAAATAAATTCAAAAGCAGCATAAATATATAACCGAGTTGATATCATTTTATATTCTCAGTACATGTTGAAAGTTTACTTATATTAATTCGGCATTTCACCGATAGCAAACTGACAGTATAACATGTATTCACGCATTTGATTGTTCAGATAACGTCCCTTTCGTTAAGCAAACTGCATGTGTGTAGACATTTACATCGTTTCTCGTGTTGTTTCAAAATGAAGTGTCAAACTAATTCTATAAATAATTATTTATAATCCTTAACATTTATACTAAAAAGTATAAAATATCAAATGTTGCAGATGCTTTTTAAAATGTTTATTTTTTTATTGCGGAAAGAATTCTCTTATTATTTTGCAGGACGACATCTGAAAACTCTTGATACAGCTAGCTGCTTGGCGGTCCACATGTCATATCAGTACAAGTCACGTACGATACTCCAGTTTGCAAACATTCCGCGCCGGAGAACAACCTTACTGATTGGTCTCGGACACGGTATAAAATTGAATGGCATTGTAATAAGTAATCATAATGATATTATCGTTCAATATGTTATGAATTGAAATGTATTCTGGTATTTTAGACATAAACATAACGAGATAGCAGGACAATGCATTACATACAACTCCATGTACTAATGTTATCTTTTGTTCATTGCAGCAGGTAAGTGCACATTATAAATAAATGTTCCCACTTCATCGATTGTATTATTTTACTAGTAGTTTATTTCGTGGCTTCGAACACACACTTTAAGATCGCCGTTGCGTAGTGGATATGGTGTCTGTCTAGCGATCGGGAGGTCACGGGTTCGATCCTCACTGTGGGAGCGTTCTTTAGATCTCCCCCACAGACACCAAGGAAACGGACTCGATAGCGTTTCATATAAGCTTATAGCGGGATCATATGGTGCTTGTATTCAGTGGAATTGTTGGCACATTTGTAGATAAAAGTATTTTATTCAATTTTAGCTATAGACCCATCTCCAATTTTCAAGATGGCCGCCATTTTCAAGATGGCCCCCAAGATGGCCGCCAAAATTTAGGAAATTACTTGTTACTGCCATATTTGATTAAAATATTCTGTTTTTGGCATTGAAATTAGCTGTTTTATGTTTTAAATTAAGTAAAATATGTTTCTTCAAGAAAAGAAAAAAGAATTAAATATTGCATATTAGTCAAAATGGCTTCCAAAATGGCCGCCTAAAGTACAAAAAGTAGGATCTCCTACTCAAATCTATGCAACGATAGACACATTTCAATCGAGCAATAATATCGCAATCTGAAATATTAATTATTATCGGTTGAGCGGAGTAGAGAGAAATAGTTAATCAAGGACAACAAAAAAGGAGCAGCCTTGTAAAAAACTAGCTCCGTTAAAAAGAGCGACATTTTTGTGGACATTTCGTGGGGCCTACGGTATCGCTGATGCTATAGTTTTTAAGTCGCCCGTAAAACATTTGCACTTGAAGATATACTTTAGGTTAAATGGCTTTACGCTTAAATTATCAAATCTTATTATTTTACAATAAACGGTAAAATATGTGTTGTCTTTCACTTTAAGAAACACAATATTTGTTTCGAACCCTTACGCCTTATGCGGCAAGCTTCAGAAGTGCGTGCGCATTCGCTAAGTCTGGTAAGGAAGTGTCGTTTCCGACCGATTATAATACCACGAAAGATTGCGTGACGTGACAGCGTTCTAGATTATAGGCGGGAAATATTCGAATGCATATTCAAAATTTGTATCTCGTTATTTTTAATAATTTCTTATTTATCAGCCGACATGTTTGACATAGTATAACTCAAACACATAAGCTCATAACACAATCATTACATTAAAGTCAGGTATATAATGATATATTCCGGTTGACATTGGTCAAAATAGGCATGTGTGCTCGTAGAGGACGAAAACTGGCAAATCCATCCATATGAAAGTGGGATCATACAATTAATCTAATAGTCGCTACATCGCAGAACATCGGACACGTTCGGATATCATTGCGTCAGCTTTTATCTTATTTAATTTGCGGACAATCGAGCGTAGCTTGAAGCAGATAACCTTCGAGGAATGGACCAGCGTTAAAATATCTCATTATATTGAACTACCGCTTACGAGTAAAAATAACAATAAAGTTAAATAAAACTGAAAATAGTAAGTATAGTAAAGCGGATATTTTGTGTGTGACTATTTTGGACATTTAATGGTAATTTTTAACCATATTCCTCTGTAAGCAATACACTAAGTCTAAATCAATTTTCAGTTTCTGAACCAATTCTATAGTATATATATATATATATATATATATATATATATATATATATATATATATATATATATATGGTTGAGAAAAAATATATTAAACACCAACGAATGAATCTTTCTAAAACACTGGATCCAAAACGGATGCAAGAACAGAAAGCAGTAATAATAAATTGGAGAAATATGCTGTTCAAACAGTGCTTATTACATATTTTATACATATGCCCTAGCGCTTTCGCCTTTTCGTCTTCATCAGGGGCTTGTCAACACAGATATGGTTGTACATGCAATATTGGACAGTGGAAAGTTCTAAAAATAGATAATTCAAAATTGATTGATCGAAACTCACCGATAAAAACGTGCACTCGCCTAGAGCCGTGTCCGTATTGTTACAGGCTAATTGAATGTTCGTAGTGATTTACAATAGACTGGCTCCAGACTCATTTTAGCAATGAGTCACGCAGAAAACATTTGACATCTGCCAAAACACAACCCTCTAAAATATGATGTATGTGTTTTGAAGACTCCATTATGTGTCATTTTTGTTTATTCCATATGGAGCAAGGGTGTTCAGTCGCCTTATCCAATATGTCTCCCGCGACTTGCGTTGCTCGTCGGACCACTGTGTATTTGCTTCTATACAATTCAGAATGATATTGTCAAACGAGTGGCCCGATTCGCTGAAATGTGCGGCAACGGGAGACCTATTGAATTTGCGAGTTTTCCAGTCGGACCGATGCAGATTCATGCGTATGTTCAATGCCATTTTTGTCTCGCCAACATATTGCATGTTACATATACTGCACGTCATCAGGTATACGGCATTTGCAGTTTTGCAGTTATGTTTACCTTTAATGGATGAAATGGCACCAGATGTGGCTTTGAAAGTATTTGATGGGCGCATCATTTTGCATGTTTGGCACCGACTGGTGCCGCATGGTTTTGATTCTCCAAGAACAGCTTCTTCGGATTTTGGTGTTATTTTGGCACGTACAAGAATGTCCCTGATACTTTTGGGTCTTCTGTATGCCAAAATGGGCTGTTCAGGAAATATACGTTTAAGCTTGTTTGATTTTTCGATTGTGGTCCAGTGGCGGTCAATGATGTTTTTTATTTTTGGTAGCCCTGGATGGTAAGTGACCACAAACGGTATGCGAGTGTTTGGCGTTTTGCTTTTGTATTGGAGTAGGTCCTCCCTATGTATATTGCCGGCTTTGGTTATGGATTGGGATACGTTCGTGTCATTGTACCCACGTCTGCATAATTGGTCGGATAGCTCCTTTGTTCGGATTTCAAAATCTGATTTTTGGGTACAAATCCGCCGTATTCGAAGGGCTAAGCTAAATGGTATATTCCTACAGCAGTGTGGTGGATGGCAGCTTGTAGGTAGAAGGTACTGGTGGCTATCTGTGGGTTTTGAATAAAGGTCGGTTATAAGACTGTTGCCCTCAATTCGTGAGACAGTATCTAAGAAAACGTGTTGTGTATTAGATATTTCGCTGGTGAACTTAATTGATTTATGGAAGTTGTTGGCAAGTTCAAGGAATATTTTGAGGTTGTCTTGTCCATGAGACCACTGCATGTCTATATCGTCTATGAAACGTAACCAGCGATAAGGTGTCAATGGTACCGCCTTCAGGAGCTGTCCTTCGAGATGTCCCATGAAAATGTTGGCATATGATGGTGCCATTTTAGTTCCCATTGCTGTACCTTGTATTTGGAGGTAATGTACCCCATTGAACTCAAAGTTATTACATTTCAGGATAAGGGTCAGTAAATCCACTAATGTTTTTGTTGAAGGATCTTTTATGTCTCTTGTTTCCCAAGCATGTTTGCAGGCCTCAATGCCTTCTTGGTGGGGAATGTTTGTATAAAGAGATTCAACGTCCATGGAGACAAGTAATGTGTCACTTGGTAGAGTGTCGGATGATGCTTTTGTAAGATAGTCTGTTGTATCTTTTACATACGACGGAAGTTTTACTACGTGAGGTCTGAGATGATAATCCACAAACTCCGAAATCCGTTCAGTTGGGTGGCTATTCGCTGAGACAATTGGACGACCAGGGTTGCCGGGTTTGTGTATTTTTGGTAAAAGATAAAATCGGCCAGCTCTGGGGTTGGTGACTGAGAGATAGTCGAAGTTTTTTTCGCTGATTTCTCCAGAGTGTAACATAAAAGCATCATCCGACACTCTACCAAGTGACACATTACTTGTCTCCATGGACGTTGAATCTCTTTATACAAACATTCCCCACGAAGAAGGCATTGAGGCCTGCAAACATGCTTGGGAAACAAGAGACATAAAAGATCCTTCAACAAAAACATTAGTGGATTTACTGACCCTTATCCTGAAATGTAATAACTTTGAGTTCAATGGGGTACATTACCTCCAAATACAAGGTACAGCAATGGGAACTAAAATGGCACCATCATATGCCAACATTTTCATGGGACATCTCGAAGGACAGCTCCTGAAGGCGGTACCATTGACACCTTATCGCTGGTTACGTTTCAAAGACGATATAGACATGCAGTGGTCTCATGGACAAGACAACCTCAAAATATTCCTTGAACTTGCCAACAACTTCCATAAATCAATTAAGTTCACCAGCGAAATATCTAATACACAACACGTTTTCTTAGATACTGTCTCACGAATTGAGGGCAACAGTCTTATAACCGACCTTTATTCAAAACCCACAGATAGCCACCAGTACCTTCTACCTACAAGCTGCCATCCACCACACTGCTGTAGGAATATACCATTTAGCTTAGCCCTTCGAATACGGCGGATTTGTACCCAAAAATCAGATTTTGAAATCCGAACAAAGGAGCTATCCGACCAATTATGCAGACGTGGGTACAATGACACGAACGTATCCCAATCCATAACCAAAGCCGGCAATATACATAGGGAGGACCTACTCCAATTCAAAAGCAAAACGCCAAACACTCGCATACCGTTTGTGGTCACTTACCATCCAGGGCTACCAAAAATAAAAAACATCATTGACCGCCACTGGACCACAATCGAAAAATCAAACAAGCTTAAACGTACATTTCCTGAACAGCCCATTTTGGCATACAGAAGACCCTAAAGTATCAGGGACATTCTTGTACGTGCCAAAATAACACCAAAATCCGAAGAAGCTGTTCTTGGAGAATCAAAACCATGCGGCACCAGTCGGTGCCAAACATGCAAAATGATGCGCCCATCAAATACTTTCAAAGCCACATCTGGTGCCATTTCATCCATTAAAGGTAAACATAACTGCAAAACTGCAAATGCCGTATACCTGATGACGTGCAGTATATGTAACAAGCAATATGTTGGCGAGACAAAAATGGCATTGAACATACGCATGAATCTGCATAGGTCCGACTGGAAAACTCGCAAATTCAATAGGTCTCCCGTTGCCGCACATTTCAGCAAATCGGACCACTCGTTTGACAATATCATTCTGAATTGTATAGAAGCAAATACACAGTGGTCCGACGAGCAACGCAAGTCGCGGGAGACATATTGGATAAGGCGACTGAACACCCTTGCTCCATATGGAATAAACAAAAAATGACACATAATGGAGTCTTCAAAACACATACATCATATTTTAGAGGGTTGTGTTTTGGCAGATGTCAAATGTTTTCTGCGTGACTCATTGCTAAAATGAGTCTGGAGCCAGTCTATTGTAAATCACTACGAACATTCAATAAGCCTGTAACAATACGGACACGGCTCTAGGCGAGTGCACGTTTTTATCGGTGAGTTTCGATCAATCAATTTTGAATTATCTATTTTTAGAACTTTCCACTGTCCAATATTGCATGTACAACCATATCTGTGTTGACAAGCCCCTGATGAAGACGAAAAGTCGAAAGCGCTAGGGCATATGTATAAAATATGTAATTAGCACTGTTTGAACAGCATATTTCTCCAATTTTTATATATATATATATATATATATATATATATATATATATATATATATATATATATATATTCATTACTCTCGCTACTTATAGCCATGTTTATGCATAATTATGTTAGGAGTGTTCTCGTGTTTTATGCAATTTATTTTCACATTAATGCTTTCTGTGTCAAATAATGATCGTGAGCGAAATCGTTTTTAAAGGGGCCTTTTCACAGATTTTGGCATGTTTTGATGTTTGTCATTTACTGTTTTCTATTGATAAATGTAAACATTTGCTATAAAAAGCTTCAGTGAAAAATCAAGAATAAAATTACAATAGTAACCCTCAACAGGGCTCGAACCCCTGACCCCTGGAGTCCTAGAGTAGAAAGTCTACCACTTAGACCCCTCGACCATCCTTCCGCATACAATTCGAGATGTATTGTATACTATATATAAGCAATCATCGTAGTTTCACAAAATATAACGACAACAATAGAACTCTCCAACTTATTCAATCGTTTCGCGTTGCAACGCTTTATACTTTTCAGGTTTTTAAATAATGGCTATATTAGAGCATGGTTAATGTTCAGTATTACTGTTTCCTCACAAATATCATAACTAAATCGAAAATGTGAGAATCCGAAAGAACTTTTTTAAATTTTGTCAATTAACCAAAACTCGAAAAGGCTCCTTTAAAGGCGTAAAGAGACAAGACAGCGAAACGTTGTCTTTTCATAACTTATTCGACGTCTTTTTTTGTCGTCAATTTAAAGTTTGCCTCTGCGCACATATGTACACATAAATTATATATTGGGCAACTAGAAACGACAATTATTCTGTTCAAAATCGTCTTTCAATGAAATTCATTCCTTTCCGATTACTTACACGTTACTTAATTTTCTTCGGATAGTGTCTACTCATTTATATACTATAGAATGTAGTGACTTGTTAGTGGAGTATGACAAAACGTGAAAAATAATATATTACAGTACACATAAAATTATTTGACCTATTATACTTAATTTTTGCCAGAAATGTTTTCTTTTCGCAATATCAGTGTTATCCACTTTTAAAAACGACTTTGTTTTATTTTGTTCATAAGTTTGCTTCATTATATGTTACATGTAAACACCATTTCATCCCTCCGTGAGATTTAATGTATATTACCATTCCTTTAAAGTGCTCCGCAGTATGTAACAAAAACAAACGACACAATATTTATGTGTACAGATTTTTTCAACTTCGTTCATTGTTAATTGGTGCTATTTAATGAAATCATTATCATCCGAAATGAAATAAATTTACGTGAAATGAAAAAACTCCCACTCAAGTTTATTCCTGCTAAAATGTTATTTTTTAATTATGGACTGAATACACTTCATAACACTATCGTGTTGTTTCACTATATTTTTTAACCCATTTATGCCTAGCGTCTAGAAAAAAGGCATTGGCAAACAGCGTCGACCAAGATGAGA
Organism: Dreissena polymorpha; assembly: GCF_020536995.1. NCBI lineage: Eukaryota > Metazoa > Mollusca > Bivalvia > Myida > Dreissenidae > Dreissena > Dreissena polymorpha. The sequence continues at coordinate 51,996,671 of NC_068356.1, read as the reverse complement.
CGCCACATGATGCGGCGTCTTATCAGGGTCTGCGCTGTTTGCTTAAAGGAATTTCTGTAAAAATATTCTAAATATAGAAACGAATATGCTAGACTTGCCTTATTTTAGAAATAAATTGATCCATTTTAGAAGGATGGGAGAGTCCACTAGGCATAAATGGGTTAATTGAATGCTATTGTTGGGTTTTTAAAGAGCACGATATCAAATTATTCCAGTAATCAGCAGTTTTGTGTTTGATTTCGTGTATTGTTCATGAAATCTCACTTAAAGTCGTCATTCAAAAAATGTTCTTGTTTCAATTAAATCAGGAGACCCTTTTGTGTGTTTTTAATACAATAGTTAGACTACTATTTTGATAATTATTTCAGTTTAGTAAAAATTCGAGGAACTAAAACCTGAAAAATGGTCTAAACAGCTAAATAGTTAAAATGTAGTGGCTTTTAACCTACATAAACTGTAACAAATAGTGGCTTTGACCTATAATAACACTGCGGTCATTTTATTGTTTGTTTAGAGTGATCTTATATGCATTGTTTGTTTAGAGTGATCTTACATGCAATTGTATATATGCGAACAATATTTGATTATTATTATGATCAAATGTCTTATAAATCTAATTAAATCAAATTATTCCAGAAATCAGCAGTTTTGTTTGTGATTTTATTCATTTCCACCCAAAATCACTAATAGATGTTGATACAAAAGTCGTTGTTAGAATGAAACAAGGAGGCCATATGCGTGTTTTTAAAACACTGAATAGACAAATATGTTGGAAATTGTTAACTTGGTAAAAGAAATCGCAGAATTAAAATTTGAAAAATGAGCAAATTTACAAAAATAAAATGCGAAATTTTGTGGTTTGTATCTTTAAAAAAATACATGGAAAATTATTTTTATTAATGAATTATCAGAAAGGTTTCTGATACCTATTTAATACCCCAAAACTAAAACACTGTGTAAATTGCCATGACTGAAAATGTTTATTTATTTTATTATTCCATAAATCAGAGGGAAAACATTCGATTTTGAATGATTTTACCAAAAAAATCATAGATGTGCACGGCTGTGACACTTAAGAAATGGGTTTTCTGGAAAGTTATACAATTCTCTTTTCAAATATACACAAACATTCTTGGCCTCATAACTTGCAATAAACACCAGTGGGCTCTCGGACCATGATAATCTGCTTTAGGGATTTATTTGTTATTAAAGTAAATCAATATTTGCCAAAAAAGCATAATTCCCCCCCAAAAAAATATATTACCTTTTGACCTTACAAAAAGTACAAAATTAACAAAATACTTCTTATAAATGTTTTTCTTGCGAAGATTTTTGATTATCAGCATAATTAGTAATAAAGTATTGTAATATTTAATTTGATTAGTAAACGATCGCAACAAAAAATCTGCACCTCGATATTTTCTCCTTTTTTGTTTAGGTTGGCGGTGATTTTGAAAAATATTTATTGGGTCAATAGCCTATTTTGTCTTAAAAACTTTAAACTACCAATGAGCAAAGTTGTGTTGCTTTTATCAAAAAAGTGAACAATTTCACTGAATACAAGCACCATATGTGGTGGAGGATGTGACCGCGGTTAGATTTTAAGGCAGCTTTAAGGTCTGGAAGTGTGAACTCGTTCAATGCAGTTATTTCTTTATTTAAGGACTGACACAATATGTTAAGAATATAATACAAATTAAGGTATATGTAAATACAAAAAAAGAAAAACACTTGCTTACATAACATACGTTCAATGAGTATTAAAATTATAGATTTGATTAGGAAAATCCTATTTTTTGTACTTTAGGTGGCCATTTTGGAAGCCATTTTGACTTATATGCAATATTTAAATCATTTGTTTCATGTAGAAACATATTTTAATTAATTAGTAACATAAAACAGCTAATTTCAATGCTAAAAACAGAATATTTCAATCAAATATGGCAGTAACATGTAATTTCCTAAATTTTGGCGGCCATCTTGAAAAAGGCGGCCATGTTGAAAATTGGAGATGGGTCCATAGGTTAAATTGAATAAAATACTTAAATCTACAAATTTGCCAAGTTTGTTGCTTTTATCAAAAAGTGAACAATCATTTCACCATATGACCCCACTATTAGGATTGTTATGTAATCGAGCGTAAATTAATAGTTGAAAAAAACGCTTTTGTAAGTTACGATATCAGCAAGTTAATATTCGATAAAAATTTACTACCATTTATTGGAACGGTTGGGATATATAAGAGGCCGTGGTACTTTCATAAAAGTATTCATTATCCTCGCCGAAATATATTCAATGGTGTAATTTTGTTGAATTCAGTAAAGTCACTCAACATGCATATGACCTGGCTAGGTCTATACAACAATTATTATGTATAAGATAAGGCATGATTCATAAAAGACGTATATTTTACACGAGCAGACGCCATCTTATTCGCACTTTATATTTAAAGTTGTATTATTAACGTTTTTACGCATTACTTAACTTATTTATATACTGAAACATGTCAGCTATGACCAGATAAGTACAAGTATACGTATTTGTGATCTTGCTATTATTAACTCCTTCTTATTTCGTGACAATTAAACAAAATAAAAGCTTATCGAAGGTCTTACTGCAGCACTGTATCGATGGCTAAAAGTGACTCGAGACTTGCTGAACCAAAAGGATTCCATAGACAGGGCAGTGTCAGCCAACAAGACCTGGTAAGATGACAAGTCGAGTATAGTTTGTTTCAAATACAAAATGACAATTAGCGCATAGTTTCAGGTTCAGATGTATGTGTCCCCGAAATGATATTGGTAAATGACATTTCATGAATATAGATGGTTAATGTTTGCATTACTTAAGGCAGGTATAAGATAACAGCTTTAGACAAAAGAACAACGTTAAATGTATACTGCATAATACGAATTGGTCCCACATTAAACACTTAACTTCTATAAAAAATGTGAAACATGAACAATGAATACAACAGTTCTCACATATCTTCAAAAATTACATTATAATTGACTGCACGTGGCAAAGTACGATACACGGTGTTTCAAAGTTTTCACTCAAATAATTAAATAACTGTTTGAATATCAAGATAGTGTATTTGCAAAAAAAAACTTTATATAATTTCGTTAAATTATGCATCTTCAATCAAATCAATTTAAGTGTAATATTAATATTTATAGAACATATTGTTCTGTTGTTACAATTTCATATAATATAGATTTATACAGTATATGTTGATGAATTAATTTCATGAATATAGCAACGCTCCGTTTATTATCGTATATATTCCCAGTGTCTATATTTTAATCCTCTTAATTCAATTGATTAAGATATTCAAGGTGGCACTACTTGTACCGACTATTGAATTATTAACTGAGAATATACTGATTTATTTGACGAATAACGATATAATGTTATGTATGGCATGTAGCATGTTTCTTATTTAACGTTGTTTTAGATACAGTGGGGAAATGCCTCCGTTGAGACATGCACTCTGATAAGCTTGCTCGGATACGGACCGGAGATCATACAGGCAAGGAGAGACGCATACAGGGAGTGGGGCAGGCTTACGACTACACGGTCATGTGGTGCGGCAACGTTGATTGTTACGGGTAGCAAGGCTAAGGGGCTGAGCAACTATCTGGAAAGTGATTTTGATGCAATGCTTGTACTTAATAGAGTGATCTGTTTAGATGATGATGTCAATGCAAGTACCTTTCCTGGGGAGATAACTGTGTTGAGATCACTCAGCCGCATGAGCTACCATGGACACTGTGGACTGCTATTGGAGAGACGTGGTAAAACAATTATCAGGCAAGTAAATCATGCGTTTTGTGACGACGGGTATGGTCGCGAACTTTTGAGCAGTGACTTGTTTGTTACTAACTGGTCGAACGATACCTTGACGGAGGGCATGGTGCGTCATGAGCGTGCGGGACCGTCAAGGCCTAGTACATTGCAGGGAAACTTGCACAATGACTTAGTTCATGCATTACGTTACTACTGTCCCAACATCCTGTCAAAATGGGCCGCAAGACCTCGACACTGACCACCACCGGAAGACGTTCAGCAGTTGGTATCACTTTGGGCAGTTCTTTGATTTAAAGGAAGTGAATATCAACATGTTGAATGGAGAGTGTGCTTTAATGCCGGTGAGATCGAACTAGTTAACAATCCTAATGACACTCAAATTAAATTGTATGTTTTGAAAATGATAAAGAACGATGTTCTACATCCACGCAAGAAAGAAGTTTCATCGTACACATTGAAAAACATCGTTTTATGGATGGCGGAAAATAATCCTCAAGCCTCCTTTCATAATAAAGTATTTTGCACTGGTTGCTTGAATTATTGTATGCGCTAAGAGTTGCATTGATCACCTTAGAGCTACCATACTATATGATTCCAGAAAGAAATTTGATGGCAACCTCTGGACTGGATAAGGAACAGCAACGTACATGGATATCAACAATTACCGAAATGATTAATGAAGGACCGAGAATGATACTAAGACTTCAAAAGATACGACAAGCTCGTATTGCTCATCCTGAACCATTACGGTGGAACAGCAGGAGAAGAATTGAGCTGGAGTTGCTGCAGCTCATGCACATTTATGGAAGGTAGTCGATTTAACAACGCACGGGATGTTTTAAATATGATGTTGTTGTATTACGGATAACACTTGCTTATACTGCGATAACGTTCATCGTTCATATTGTCAAAGCGAATTGTTGAGCAGATTGTGATATTTTAATGACTTTACTATTCAGGCAATACATGAACTCGTAAATGTGATTGTGAGGCGGGTTCGCTGAGGGTGATTATATAAGGGGGGTGAGTTTACAACCTGAATGATGTTGTGGTATGTTTTTGTATATAATCGTATAAAAAATAAATACTAGTATATTGCTTAGGGAAACCATATCGCGGTATGCATTTGTTTCAAACTGAAAGTAATTACTAGCTTGGTGTCTACATATGTAATCGTGTGAGTTATGTTTATATCTTGTGATTTGATATATTGTAAGATGAAGTATCTATAATTTCAGACGAATTATTATTGGTGTTGTGTATGTATATGTATAAATTGAACATCAGTCGAGTGATAATATTGTATTATTATGATTGCAGCAAATTTGTCAATAGCATTATTGTGTTCTGCCTGAGAATAAAACTGATATTGTATTCTGCATTTTTGTCGGAAGCGTATTGAACACATTCTTGTAGCAATTATGAATACAAATATTTGCATTTTTGTAGTATGCTGCCTCGTTAATTATTTATGTCACTATTACATGTATATAACATTGCACAGATATAAACAACGTGTTTGTTGCTATCTCTTTTGATTAAATTGTGAAATGTATCGTGTATATGTGTTACAAAATTAAGTAATATCGAGTCTATATTGTTTTTTTTTCACATAATGAATAATTGTATCGACTTATTGATGGCGTTTATGCCACTTTCGGAAATTACATCCTGATATCATTTTGTCCCTGTGTATGTATACCATACATTTAAAAATGCAGTTATGTTGATATTTCATTGATGTGTTAAATGACACTATTTAATGACTTATGTCGCCATGATGTTATTTGTTCATAATGCTTATAATGATTACATACGTTTTTGTTGTTGCATTGTATGTACAAGTTGTGTTACTAAATTGGTGATGTTAATATTGGTTGATGAAGTTTTGCTATTGTTAAAAGTGGTTGTGTTTGCGGATGTGTTTTATGTAGCGCTGGTGGAAATAGCGCTATTGGTTATGTCTATGCCGATACTGCTGATGCTATTGCTTATAGTTATACAATTTTCGAGTTAAAATTGCGTCGTCATTTCCTTGTGTGAAATCATTTCGCTTTGTGCATTGATATTTTTAGCGAACTTGTTTGTTTTTTCCGATGCAAAGGTAGTATTTCGCCTGTTTATTAAAACTCAAACTTAACCAGTTTATTATAACAACAAGTGTGCAATAAGCATACAACGCTTTTGCTAAACTGTGCATTTGAATTATTCGGAACCATCAGGTTTGTTTGTACTTGTGCTATAATGACGTTCTGGCGTAAAGTGTCATTCTGGCTTGACCTAACTTTATTTATAAAATCTGAAATATATGTTTTGCGAATTTTTTCTTTTGTTTTAAAATCAGATTTCGTGCTTTTTCCGCTAACTTTTTGCCTATTTGCAAGTAATCACGCCTCACTTAAAATGGTCGATGTTGCGAGTCATGCATTTTTATAATCGCACGTCTAAGCATTATATTAATTTATTAATTTTTTGATAAAACTTTAGTGATACGCCGGATTTTGGTGGGTGCAATTTCTGTTTGTATGTTTATTCATTAATGTAAATGCGTTGTTTTTGTGCAAATTTGCGTAAAATTCATTACTAAGTTGACTATCAAAATTATATTGCATTCGATATATATTACATTTATTTCAACCAAAATTATAGCCAACGGTTAGCTTGATGTTCAGTTGTATACAAACTGCAAAATTGTTGATTTACTTGAATGTTAATCTATTATCTTTATCAGGGTGCAGTATCAATGGGTTCACAGGGGTTTTTACGAGGGCTGAACATAATAAAAAGACACCGTTAATAAGTGTATTTTTGCAAATCTCTTAAAGTATTATATTATGTTTGCAAAAATCTTAAGTGCATATAATACAGTTGTTCGTGCAGGTTTTTGTCGATATCTTTAGACATAAGAATACGTTACTGAATACGTCTGAAATCGGTGCCAACATTTAACGTTGCGTGCAGCATATAACCGTGTATATGAATGTTGAACACATCGACTTTTTTGCCATCACCACATGCTTATTGAATAAAGTAATTCTGATGATTTTCATATTATCATAAGCCGCATAAAAACTGTCGTTTATGCAATAGTTAATATTCTTCAGAAAAATTGCTGTAAACAGTTATTTGAATAAAGCACCACTTGCCGGTGTGTTAACATCCATTAACATCCATTTGTGAACCCCATAAAGTCGCGTGATCCTGCATCCAGAGTATTGTTTGCTTGTTAAGCCGAGTGTTCTTTTATAGAGAACCACTGACCAATCCCATTCACCAATTATGTATACCTATACATATTTATATTTTTGTTATCCCTTTAATTATCTTTTAAACCTGTATCCGGTTAATTTGTCCCGATTGTCACATAAACAGTATCTTTTTCTTTTACATTAAAACATGTATAAGTTAAGGTTCATAACAAAACAATTCATAATCTAAATTAAAAAAAAAACACAACATCACATGGATGCAGCTGGTTCCAGTCAAATCTCTGCGCGGGGGTTGGGTGTTGTAGTTGTCAGTATGATAAACTCATACCTAACAATTTTATTTGACTTCACTGTGTTGTATATATTTAATATGTATTGATGTCCCTTTGAATGTCCTGTCCTGCAATAAATTATATTCCATTATATTGACCTATATGGTTCATTTGGACAGTTTGTGGATATCGCAAAAGCATAGAAAGCAAAACACTACAATCAATCTCATTTATATTGCTATACTTATTCGTTTATAAAATATTTATCCTAGTGTTTTCAATTATTCATCAACGAACGCCATCGAAGTTTGTGACATGTTTAAATAGGTAATGTGTTAATGTTCTTACTTTTTAGTTGACTTGATAACCTATATGCCGAAATAACATCAAATAAGCAATGTCTTTCTACTAAGCCAAGCCATACAACCGCGGAAAAATAATATATTACATTTCATTTGAGATCATACAGCAGTTCACCACAGCAAGTTGAGTGTGCTAAATGTGTATTAATAGAAAATTCATGTAGCGTGAACAAACGATGAGGAATTGTGAATTATAATTAGTTAATTGGCATTTACAACAAATCAACCTATATTTAATGATACATTTCACGGTTAACTGTACACTAATAATTTAGCCTTCACGGAAACACTCACGAAGTGGTCGACGATTGGTATACGTGATTTAAATCACACATAAGTATTCATTACGGGTATACTTTATTTATACGATATAAACCGAAAATATTTCATTATGTCAAAGTCAAACAAACCATAAATCGTGCTAACTCGGCCTATCCCGGCAAGCTGCGTTAAGATACTAATCTAAGTCGGACGGGGTGATAAAAGTGAACGAGCAGGTGACGAAGGCACAAGGTCCAACAGTACGCCCCTCTTGAAAGTGCGCATAAGTACTCTGGCTATTGACGTGTTTTTGTCGGCTGAATAATAACAGGTAATTACTATTTCACTTCTTGCCTGCTGTTGAATAGATTGTTGTTTGATGTATAATAAGATAATATTATTGTTATTGTGTCATCAAAAAATTTCATTACCGGAGTTAGGGTTAAAATTAATATTTGATGCGCAATTTAAAGGCAGATACAACGCAAATGCTAATTAATGTTTAATGTAACGTTTATGAATCTGAAAAGGCCTAACAACGAGTTCTTAGGACCTATTCAATGTTTGGACAACGGAAATAACCTTAACCAAACGATTAAATGGTGTTCTTTTAACACATCGATTTCTGACTGATGCGTTCTTTCTGGAAAATAGAAAGCGTCAAGCATTGCGTGACATATGAAGATTAATTCAACGTGTTGTTTTATTATAAAGAAATGCTCGTCCAAGTTATTATTAGTTAATTCGTTAAACATCATGCAGAATATGTATACAAAAGCGATAAGCAACCATTCCGGAAAGTCAATTGAATTGGCGAAATAACTTGCAATTTAACAATAAAGTAAGTATTATCAAACAAAACATACCAAATAAACGTTTTCGTAAACCCCCGTACTAGTTTGTTTGAGAGCCTGCCATCACCGTCAATCATTTTAACCGTTCACTGATAGTACATTTGACAATACCAATACTCCACCTTGTATGTTTTATGGCGAATCTCATATGGTTACGGACGCAAATATATGCAACGATTACTTGTGTACAACATATTAAGCTGTTATTTTTAAACACCGATAACCTCACTTTGCGTTAAAGATAAAATCTAGTTTTAGTGAAACTTATATCGCCGAAAAAGACGATGCTGATTTTGTTAACAGTGTATATGTAAAAAAACGTCAAATGCCTCAAATGAATATTTCACAAAATGCTACGCATTTGCAACACTTTTTAACACCTACCATTCAGTGAATATTGCGATGCCAAACTTTACAAAATTATAGACCTCTGTATTTCATTAGTTGAGCAGGTAATGTGTTTGAGCCTGCTTATACAATACATATTTGTATAAGAAGTTAGATACGGACATCATGCTTAAAAGGCTTACAATCTAAGGAATAATGAAGGTGAAATTTTATAATTGCCACGTGCAATTCAAAATCGATTGTATATAATTATGTCATCATCTCCAACCCAGTTGTGCACGTTTCGTCATAAACAAATCCGGTGCACAGACTAACCTTAGGGGTACAAATTAAAAATTAGTTTTGAACGCTTCGTCATCAGCGTATATGGTGTTCACGATAATCTTTTGTTAACGCATAGTAATCTACTAGCCTATTGTGCATACTTACCTGTTGTGAATGCTTTATCATGTACTAACCTGTTGTACACGCTTACCTGTTGTTCTCGCTTCATTATCTACTAACGCGTTGTGTATGCTGTATCATTAAATAAACTGTTGAGCACAATTTTTCTAACATTAAGTGCAGGATTCATCACCTTCTAACCTTTGTGCTCGCCTCATCATCTACTTACATGTTGTGAACGCTCCATTATCTACTAAAATGCCGTGACCGCTTCATCATCTACTAACCTGTTGGGAACGCATCATCATCTACTAACCTGTTGGGAACGCTTCATCATCTACTTACCTGTTGTGAACGCTTCATCATCTACTAGCCTGTTGGGAACGCTTCATCATCTACTAAAATGCCGTGAACGCTTCATCAGCTACTAACCTGTTGGGAACGCATCATCATCTACTAACCTGTTGTGAACGCATCATCATCTACTAAAATGCCGTGAACGCCCCATCATCTACCAGCCTGTTGGGAACGCATCATCATCTACTAACCTGTTATAACGCTTCATCATCTACTAGCCTGATGTGAACGCATCATCATCTACTAACCTGCTGTGAACGCATCATCATCTACTAACCTGTTGTGAACGCTTCATTATCTACTAACCTGTTGGGAACGCTTTATCATCGAATAACCTGTTGTGAACGCTTCATCATCTACTAGCCTGTTGGGAACGCTTCATCATCTACTAATCCAGTGTGTTCGCTTCATCATCTACTAATCCAGTGTGTTCGCTTCATAATCTACTAGCCTGATGTGAACGCTTCATCATCTACTAATCCAGTGTGTTCGCTTCATCATCTAATAGCCTGTTGTTAACGCTTCATCATCAAACAACCGATTGTGGACGCTTCGTACATGTAATCTACATATCCGTTTAGTATGCTTCATCACACACGAACCTGTTGTGAACCACTCGTCATTTCCGTACATGTTGTACACGCCTCGTCATCTAATACCCTATTGTGTACGATTCATCATCTACTAACCTATTGTGGAAGCTTCATAATATACTAGTCTGTTTTGTCCATGTAATCATCTACTAACCTGGTGTAAACGCTTCATCAAATGATATCATATTGACTACGCTTAATCATCTACTAATCTATTGTGAAAGCGTCATCATCTACATACATGTTTTGTCCACTTTACATCGTCTACTAATCTGCTGTGCACTCTTCACTGTCTACTTACTGGTTTTGCACGCTTCATCATATACTTTCCTGTTGTGCACGCTTCATAATTTACTAACATGTTTTGAACGTCTTATCATCTACTTACATGTTGTGAACGCTTCTTAAAGGGGCCTTTTCACAGTTTTTGGCATGTTTTGAAATAAGTTATTGGGAAAATAGTCATTAAATGCTTTATATTGATAAATGTAAACATTGAATCTTAAAAGTTCCAGTAAAAAAATCAAGAATAAAATTTAAAATAGGAAAAAAAGTAGCCGCAGCTGGACTCGAACCAGTGACCACCGGAGTCCAGGAGTAACCTGGAGTAAAAACGCATTAGCCCGCTCGGCTAATCTGCCAAGCATTCTTGGATAAAGTATTTTATGCACTATATCAGCAATCTTCGTAGTTTCACAAAATTTAATTACAACAACAGAGTACTACAAATTTAATCGTTTCTCGTTGCAACGCTTTATAATTTGTAGGTTTTTAAATTGTCAAAAGGTGCATATATTGGCTAAATTAGACCATGGTAAATGTTCAGTATTACTGTTTCTCCACAAATATCATAACTAAAACGAAAATTTGTGAATCTGAAACAACCTCAATTTGGACAATTTACCAAATCGTGAAAAGATCACTTTAATCAACCAATAGTTGTGAATGCTTCATTACTACTTTCATGTTGTACGCGATTCATCATCTTCTAAGTACTTTTGAACGCTTCATTATCAACTAACAAGTTGTTTACGCTTCATCATCTACAAACCTGATGTGCACGCTTTGTCATATACTTACATTTTATGAACGCTTCATTATATAAAACCTGTTGTGAACACTTTATTATCTACTTACATGGTCTTTCTACGTAGTTCGGTCGAGTTTATAATGTTGATTTACTCTACACTATCAAGTCCACGGGGTATTTTAACCAAAGAATGATAAACACGGGTCCCGTATGGAAGGTACCGTGTCTGTACGAAAACAACGCCGAACTCTACCGCCATTAGAAGTTACGTGTCTCCAGACATACTAGTTCATTTACACGATTAATTTGGAATACATAAAATCCATCAATTACAAAACTGATAAAAAAACGCATGTCTCGCGTGTCAAGTTTATGTGTGACTACATGCGAGCTAAAGGTATTTAATGGATACTTACATATATATATATGCTTATATGGATTAGTGTCGTACATATAGGTATTTGAACATAAACTTGAACAAGTAATAAACCACATTTGTGGTTATGACACTCTAATCAATTTCTTTGTGAAGCGGCATTGTCCAGATAGACTTATAATGTATGTGGGTCTTTTAAAATTGTCTCATGAAACACATGACAGGCTAATTCGTTAATGATGATAAGTTTGAATCGGATGAAGTCACATAAAATAACATTGCGTAAGCACCGTTATATGACTCCTGGTATCAACAGTATTGTAAAAGGTGTATCACTCACCAGTCATCTATGATCGCTGTGGTTAGTTTATCGGCCAAAGACTGGTAACGTTGATAAATATGTTAATTTTTCATTGATTGAGTATGCCACGTATTTTTTTATATGGAATAAGTGACCAACCGTTTTATCTCATCTCTGCTCGCGGTCGCGGTTATTTATGCTAGTGTCATTTAATCTGCCGATATTGCCTGGAAATTAAACTTATCATTAGTAAAACTACTTGTGCTGTTTGCTTTCATTAGGTGTCGTGAGCATCGAAAATCTCCGGGCGATATTTTTACTGTGGAGATGTATGCTTTCAATTTTAATCGCCTAATATTAAGTTGGCATGTTTTTAATTCTTAAATGCGGTTGAACATTGATTAAAGGCATATGAATTGTGATTATATAAAGTTCAACCCGAACAGGTGCAGATGGACGTGTTAATATAAAAAGTCAATGCATCGCGTTCTGTTCGTGAATACTTTGTAATATCGTTGAATTAACTACTGGACTAGCTTCCAATTATTCAAGTTAACAGCTTAAATGTTTGAATCCAAGTTTTGTGAGGTGTCTGCATGTGTCGTGTTTTAACTTTCTCTTGAGGCTCAACCACACTGAGCCTTAAAAAGGTGTATTTCTGTTACGGTAATTGCGACATTAACATATAAATGTCGACGGTAAATGTTCAACGTAAAATAAAATGGCACCGGCGAAAATAATGAGATCATTAAACAACTTCTTAAATAAATTCAAAAGCAAAAAAACTATATAACAGTTTTGATTTTATGTTCTCAGTACATGTTAAAAGTTTACTTAAATTCATTCGGCATTTAACCGATAACAAACTGATAATATTTATTCACGCATGTCATGCTCAGATAACGTACTTTTCGTTCAGCAAACTCAAATATTGAAGAGTGTTATATATAAATCAATATTTTTAACACGATCACGAATACGCGTGCATGTACATATAAACTGATCATAGCTGACACGCTACAGTACATAAGTTTAAGTTATGTTATGTAACGTTAACAATACTGCTTTTCAATAAAATGCAAATAAGATGGCTTTTGCCCGTGTAAAAGACACGTCTTATATGAAACCTGCCTTACCTACCTTATACATCACAATTGATATATTAGCCTAGTCAGGTAATATGACGGTTGAATGACTCAAGTTAAATAAATAACATTACGTCTCTAATATACCTAGGCGAGCAAAATTAATAGTTTTCCAAAAGAAAAATTCGTTCAACGGCCTCTTATATATCCCAATCTTTCAAATAAAAGGAAGTAAAATGGAAGTAAATATAGAATTTTATTTTACTGATATTGTAACATACACTGCATGGTGTGTTCGATGCCACGAACTAAACTAGTAGTAAAATAATACACTTGATGAAGTGGGAACATTTATTGCTACTTTTAAGCGCTTACCTCATGCAATGGACCAAAATATTACAGTAGTTAATGGAGTTGTCGTTAATGTATTTTCCTTTCACTTATCTGCGTTAATGTACAACATTAAGTTTAAGTCATTATATATTGAACAAAAGTATCATTATGATTACTCAATACAATGGCAGATAATATAATACCGTGTCCTTGACCGATCATAAAGGTTGTTCATCGGCGCGGAATGTTGAAAACTGCAGTAAAGCACGCGACTTGTGTTGATATGGCATGTGGACCGCCACGTAGCTAGTTTAATCAAGAGTTTTAAGATGTCGTCCTGCAAAATAATAAGAATATTTTTTACGCAATAGAAAAAAAGAACATTTCGAAAGAGCATCTGTAACACTTTATATGTTATACATTAAAGTATAAATGTGCATGCTTCAATTTATAAAATTAGTTCAATACTTCATTTTGAAACAACATGAGTTTAATAAATTCAATACAAAATGACCACGAATCTAAGATTCTATTTATAACATGACCAACACATTTTCTCTTTATTTTATGCTCTTGTCACCTTTTTATTACAGTGTTAAAGAGTTTTACTTAAGAAATTTGCTGGAATAATGACATCATTTCGTCACAAAAATGACGTCATTTCACATTTATATAACTAGTGTAATAAACTTTTTATTCTATATCCTCATTACAAAACCAGCTTTCCGTATGTTTATTTTCATTCATTGATTACGCACTTTATGACGTATCTCGTGTGACGTCATTTCTCTGACGAAACATACTAGTATAAGCAAGACTCTGCATTTTAGGGACAACAATATGCAGGTGGTAGTGTTTAATAAATCTAGTAGCAAATTATACCATTTTGATAGCATTGAACGAATCCGAAAGGCAAAACGTATTTCGGATTGTGTGTTTGTCATGCATAATTGTTAACTTCGATAGGAATAAAACAACTCGCTCCGACAGGATTACGAATTCGTAAATTGTGTTTTGGCCTTTGGGTCAGAATGGTGAGCATGTGTACAAACGCTATCAACAAATACTGTGGTTTAAAATACATTTCGATAAATGGATGGAAGAACAGAAAATGGAAAATGGAAATGCATATCATTGTAACTTAGTTGTTATTAGGCTAGCATTGGATTTAAGTTGTCATTGAGGTTAATAAAATTGATTTTTTTGTTTTGCTGTTGCATATTTGTTTTCAATTTCTAGCAATAACAATATCACTTGCTTTTGCATTTTTTTTTTCTAACAATAAAAATTAATTAAATATCACATTCTCGATTCGTTTTTTTTATTTCCTCTCATATTTTCAATAGGAAAGTATTAAAACAAGACATACAAGCAAAATATCGCCTGTGTGAATCGATTATAGTACATTCGGATACTTTTTCTCGGTAACGGCTTTTATCGTTATAAAGCAATTGCTTAGTGCACTTGTACTCAACTGTCCTTTATGGAAAAAATACAGACTTTTTGGATCCAATACCGCAATATATTGGACGGTCACGTGGTACATATGAAGAATGCCGATTGGATGAATTTATTGGATATAGAATAACACCCATGTAATAAACAGAATTGAGCATTACGTTATTTCACCCCTGGAGCCTAGGTCATGTTATAAGATGAGTTTAATAAATTCAATACAAAACGACCACTCATGCAAGATCCTATATTTATCAAATATCTCACTTCAGCACTGTATGGATGGCTGAAAGTGGCACAAGACCTGATGAACCGGAAAGATTCCCAAGACAGGGCAGTGTGTCCAGCAAACAAGACCTGGTAAGATGATAAGTCGAGTGCAGTTTGTGTCCAGTACACAATGACAATTAACGCATAGTTTTCCCGTTTATATGTCTGCGTTTCCCCTACCCCTATTATATTTCTTAATGACATTTCAATCTAGATGGTTAATGTTTGCATAATTAAAGGCAGATACACGTTAACATCTTTAGAAAAAAGAACAACGGTAAATTTATACTGTATATCAATAATTGGTCCCAAATTAAATACTTTACTTCTGTAAAAAATGTGAAACATTAAAAATGAATAGCTCCGTTCTCATGAATCTTCTTATAACCACTTTTCAGTGTCTGCACGTTCCAAAGTAGGACACTACTTTTTGGCTAACGTTTTGCACAGTTTTCTTTCAAATTATAAAAAAAAACTATTTAAACATCAATATATTGTATTTACAGACATAACAATTAAAGTTTATATAATTTCGTTAAATTATGCAGCTTTAACCATAGCAATTTAGTTTATTATCAATAGTTATAACATTATTCGTTCCGCATTTGCAATTTCAGATAATAGAGATTTAAACATTATATGTTAAGTATGTTTACGAATGGATGTCATAAATATATATGAACTCGCCGTTGATTACCGTCTATATTTTCAGGGCCTTTATTTCAATCCACTTAATTCAATTTATTAATTAATTCATGGTTGGCAATACTTGTACAGACTATTGGATAATTCACTGAGAACATACACACGAAATTGTAATATATTTTCACAAGATAATACTTAAGAAATAATATTTTTCTATCATGGTTTGTTGTCGAATAACCCACAGTAAGGAGTATAGATGCGTAGGAATTAAATCACGAGTGCGAAGCACGAGTGATTTGATAACAGGCATCTATACAACTAACTGTGGGTTATTCGACAACAAACCATTATAGAAAAATATAATTTCGATTCTAACACGATTCTGATTGATTTGGTTCAAGCTTTAGGACGTGAACTTTATTTTTCAATACTCCGCCTTTCTTAGTACAAAGTTCACTATTTAGTGACGTCATTGATGTGTACAAACATATGACGTCGTTTTCATTCATAAATATTTTGCAAATGATGTCACTTTCATTGAAAACAACAATCGTAGAAACTTAATGCCGGCACGTTTATTGATGCTACTGAAATGCTGACATGCTATAAATGTTTTCTGAATTACGCTTCCTAACCAATAACATTCTTTGTAGGTGTGGTTATGCCACTTATCACCAAATATACAATTTGTTATTTCATTACATTTATACATGCTACATTTATTACATTTCTTTCAGAGCGGGTTTTAGCACGTGCATTTTACTGCAATATTTTCTTTATTTATTCGGAACTATTTTCGAAACATTTAGCTCCGCCCATAAGTTATTGCAGAATAACCCACGCTTGATTTCCTTCTTTGTCTATAGAAAACAAGTTGCGTGCCGTGTTAGAATTTTAAATTGATAATACATCGAATGGTATGGCCGTAAAAGAATAATTTAAATTGGAATAATTTTAGTATTGCCGATTTATTTGACGACTAACGACATAATGTTATTTATGACATGTAGCGTGTTTCTAATTGAAACGTTTTTTTAGATTCAGTGGGAAAATACCTCCGTTGAGACATGCACTATACTGAGCTGGCTCGGTTACGGACAGGAGATCATACAGGCTCGGAGAGACGCATATCGGGAGATAGGCAAGCTGTTAACTGCACGGGCATGTGGAATGTCAACGATAATTATTACGGGTAGCAAAGGTGAGGGGCTGAGCAGCTACTTGGAAAGTGATTTGGATCAAATGGTTGTAAATAATAGAGTATTCTGTTTAGAAGATGATGTAAAGTCAAGTGCCTTTCCTGGGGAGATAACCGTGTTGAGATCACTCAGCCGCAGGAGTTACCATGGTCACTGTAGACTGCTACATGCATGAGCGTGCGTGCGTGCGGGACCGTCAATTCCTAGTACAATGCATGGACACTTGCACCGTGACAAAGTACATGCATTACATTACTACTGCCCCAACATTCTGTCAAAATAGGCCGCAAGACCTCGCCACTGGCCGCCAACGGAAGTCGTTCAGTACATCGTATCACTTGGAGCATTTCTTACGCCTGTTGGATTTAAAGGAAGTGAATATCAACATGTCGAATGGAGAGTGTGCTTTAACGCCGGTGAGATCGAACTAATTAGCAATCTTAATGCCACTCAAACTAAATTGTATGTTTTATTGAAAATGATAAAGAACGATGTATTACATCCACGTAAGAAAGAAGTTACATCGTACACATTAAAAAACATCGTTTTATGGATGGCGGAAAATAATCCTCAAGCCTCGTTTCATAAAAAAAGTATTTTGCAGTGGTTGCATGAAGCATTGGATGCGCTTAGAGTTGCATTGATCACCTTAGAGCTACCATACTATATGATTCCAGAAAGGAATTTGATGGCAACCTCTGGACTGGATGGGGAACAGCAACGCACATGGATATCAACGATTACAGATATGCTCCATGAAGGTCCTAGGGTGATACTCAGACTTCCAAAGATACGACAATGCATCGTAGCTCACCCTGAACCATTCCGATGGTACAGCAGGAGGAGAATTGAGCTGGAGTTGCTAACGCTCGTGCGCTTGAACAGAGTGGAAATCTGCAGGGATGAGAACGGGAAGGTTGACTTTACCGATGCGATTGTGCAGGCATTAATAAGACGAGAAAACGAGGTTATAACGGATGTTTGCGTGAGGATGATAATGGAAGGGAGTCGAGTTATCAACGCGGATGACATTTTTAGTAAAATTCTGATGTAAAACGTTAACGATGATCAATAGATCACTAACAAGGCGCGGACAACACGTAATTATAACTTTTGAGTACATATTATCTTTAACGAATCACCGATCATTGTTGCCAAGAACGTGAAAATTATACAACTTATCGTTATAGTGATTTGTTCAGTAATTGATGTTTGACTTGCAGACGTTCGTTTCACTTTCTAAAAATGTGCACAATTTTACAAAAGATTTGTTTACAGTAGGCTGTAAACTTTACCGAAACAATAAATTTCGATACACTTTATTAAACAATGTCAATCGGCTTCGCATAGATAACATTAGTTTGCAAAATAAAGTTATGTAAAGTAATTTTGCTATATTGTATATATCTTAACAAAATATGTACGTATTGCGCTTGGAAACCAGCGGTATAATTTCAAGTTATGCATATATTTCCCTTTAGAACTTATAGTAGTTACTCATTTTGTCGATGTATGTAGAAATGTGACTTGTGTTTATTTGCGTAAGCATGTTAGGAAATAAAGTGTGTATGTGTCATTTGTATCTCATCTTCTTATCTAAATATTCACTTGGTTTATGGTTGGTATTGTTAATGCATTGGCACTGAATGAATATATGTGTTACTGGCAGTTACTGAAAGTCCACTGGTATTATTGTAATTGCTGTAAATGTATCGATAATATTCTTGTTTTCCTTGTTGAGTTGAAACATTGTTGTGATTTGTAATATTGATCAAAAAGTATTGAACACATTTTTGCACTTATCGATAAAAATGGTGCATATCTGTGTTCATTCCTATTTTTAAAATGTCTTCAATAACGCTATTGTTGCATTCACAAATAAGAAATAAAGTGCAGTTGTTTTATGCGAATTGATTAAACTGCTTCTCATGTAAATGTATAATTGCTCGTGTGTTATACTGGACAAGTGAATGTAAACTTTTATTGAACACGGATAATCTGTTTTCATCAAAACACATAGTTTGTAATGAATCTAAAGATACAAAGATATATGTTATAGTATTGATGTTTTTATGCGGAAATATTTTCATACATGATAAACGTAATGGTTGATTTTCGTTAATCTAGTTATACCGTTAAACTCGTTTTGCTCTAAGCGCGTGTATGCTTTTGTTAGTTTTCTGTTTGTTATTTTTTTAGCGAGGCTGTTTTCGGAGAAAACCCGAGCTATTGTCAAAGCCAGCTCGTCGTCCGCCGTCCGCCGTGGGCGTCGTGCTAAAACCATAACATTGGCCATAATTATTTTAATATTGAAGATAGCACCTTGATATTTGGCATGCATGTGTATCGCATAGAGTTGCACATTTTGAGTGGTAAAATGTGAAGGTGAGCATCATCCTTCAAGGTCTAGGATCGAGAAAACAAAGTCAAGGGAAGTAATAAGCTTTAAATGGACATAGTTGTCTGACCTGCCCACGTTTATATTTTTGTTAAATAAATCATAGCGGCGCAGTTGGCGGCATTGTGTTTCTGACAAACAAATTGTGGTAAAAGGTCAAGGTCATCCTTTACGGAAAGGAAAATCGTGAATTATAATAAATTTGACACGTGTTATTGTTTTAAAACCTCGTGCTCCGAATAGTTACAGATATGTTGCTCTGTTATTGCCTAACCATTAGGTATTAAAATGGTAATTTTTTCAAAACCATATTCTTTTTGTATTGTCTTCGGATTGTAATAACGATAATATGACTGTTTTTTACATTTGTGAGTTTGGTGATTAATTGTGGGCTAAGTGGGGGGGGGGGGTATCCCCTTACACATGATAACCCCAAAATGCTAGCGGAAAATAATTTATATCTGATGATAATGGTTGTTTGGTTTCATTGTTTCTTTACAGTATGATAACGAATAATAATTGCCATTAAAACAAGGAGAATAGTTAGTTGTTACGTGACAGGCGCTTTGTCTTAATGTGCAATTACGAAAATTACATCGTTTCCTTTTTTCGGCATATTGACCTAGAATGAAATGTATCTGACTACTAACTGCAGGCGATATTGAAGACCCACCTAGGACCAAGTATTTGAGTACAGACAATATGATATTACCCTCAGTACTTCGAATGAAAGTCCGTACATCCCACCCAGCTCTTACAGCCGTTAATGTGAACAGTGATCAAACTGGGATCTGTATAAAACAACGGCAATTACTTACTTTTAATTATATGAAGTATCACAGAACTTAACCCATAAGCTTATTATGAATGAAAAAATTAACGATATTTATGTTCTATAATCCGATTTTAATATATACACGACAATACAGATTACGTGCTGTTTACAAATAAAAATGGAAGGGATTTACGATTCGCCGTTATTTATTAAACAATGTGATCAGCAATTCATTAACCGCTTTCTCGATGCCATTTTGTCCGACCGAGTGTCATAGTCGCGGAGTTTGCGTTGCATTATAGATAACTAAGCGAGCGGAGTGATCGATTATTTACAGATGTTTTGTTTATTGTTCTAATAATAACATATAAGCACTCTTTACAACAACATATTTTAAATAATAACGTTTAATACCATAGTAAGTAATTGACAACGGTCAAACATACTCTGAAAACAAATCAAGCACTTTCGTCAATCAATTAAACCGATGTGGAAAAAGGGGCATTTTACACGTGCGTACAGTGCCCACCCACATTAGCCTGTGCAGTCCGCAGACAGTCCGCTTTTGTATTTCTATTTTTAAGACAGTCTTTTCTAAGGGAAAATCCAGTTTGGGTGGAAAATGTCATCCTTGTGTGCGGAGTGCACAGGCTAGGCTGACACACCATTTTACGCACATGCAATAAACCCGTTTTCGAAGAGCGAGTCACATATCGATAATCTTACCTTTTTTTGTGTGGATGTAGTCTTTAAATAATACTCAAAATCGGCCCTACAAACAAACAGAAATATGCACGAAAAGTAGGTCTAGAAAAATAAGCATAGTTCTAAGAAAACTGGTCTTAATACGTGTGCGAAAATGTTACCCCAGATATGCTGTTGATTGCCATCCATCTTTCCGCCAAGCTTGTTTTTCGAATAGAAGCAATTTCCTTAGACAACAAATTACATAAAGAATGAAAGTGTCGTGCTTAATTACTCTGTGTGCACTGTACAAGCCAATCTGAGGCAAAAATTTACGCACATGCATTTAGTTTTTTTTTCAGAACGAGGATGCATTACTCTTATATTTAATATTCAAACAACAAAGTGTTGTGTGTTAAGCACTTCAGAATATCGTCATTGAAGAAAGTGGAGATAAACATTTTAAAATCGTATTTTAAGTTATATTTACTTAAGTTTATGTCTGCGTATAATATTAAAACAACAAAGTGTTGTGTAAAGCAATTCAGCATATCGTCGGTAAATATATTAGAGATATATATTGTAAAATCGTTGTTTTAAGTTATGTTTACTTAATTTTATGTCTGCGTATAGATGTTTTCAATATGTGTTTTACAAATCGAGACTCGTGCTGGTAAACTAAGGGTTAATGTATGTGAGCAAAGTCTCGTCCAAATCAGGGAAGACAGTCCAGTGATTTTTTGCCCAAAATTAACGCCGACATTCGGCTGCTTTACAGTTGCAAAAATCGACGTTATTTCTCAAAAAAATGCCACAATTTTCCCAATAAAACCAAAAAGATTACAATGGCAATCTAGCGATAATTTCGCAGCATGAGTGCCGATCGAGCTTATCAAGTCGTCGCCGAACGACAACTGACTTAGGTATTGTGCGCGAATGTAGCCAAATATATACGATTTTACTTTGCTATCCACACATCGCGCTTTATATTGCGGAGGATACTAACGATAGTCGATGTATCCTAATTAAGCACGCATGTTTTTACACACGTCCAAGATGGCGGCAAGCAGACGAGTATTTGCGATGAGCGGCGAAAATGATAAATAACATTCGAATTAACAACGGATATCATATACTTATTAGGGAATAATTTAATTCGTGTGTCAATTATCGCAAAATTCTACGTTTGAGGTAAAAACAAAATACTTATAAGAAATCTGCAGAGTGAATGTGCGTCACGGAAACCAGTGTAAGAAAATTGAAGTTCTGTCTACTCACAAATTTTAAGCATTTAAGATCAGTATTGTTCGAAAATGGAAGTTTAATATGCATGTGGAAGGATATTAACTACACGTGGTCTTCATTAAAAGAAGACGTTAAAGCAGCACTTTATAATATAAAAATGCTGTCATACATGCTCTTAACAATTTTAATTATGTTCTTATAATCATATTTATAATGATTCATATTTCCCAATTTCATGGTTTATCGCGCTATTTTTCCAAATTTTATGGTTTATCGCGCTAATTTTCCCAATCCATATGGCACATTCTTAACAAAAAAGAGCAAAAAAAACAATCAGTGGGCACTTTCTGCCTAGACTGGATGTTTGTTAAGAAGATACACCATATATACAGGCAACTCCATAAATATAGAATATTATGTGAGTTTGGGATAAAGATCAAGTTTATCATGGGAGGCTTAGAACCGATGTAGCGCGAGGCTTGCCGAGCGCTATCATTGTTCGTGCCGAGCATGATAAACTTGATCTTTATCCCAAACCCACATAATATTCTATTTATCCTATTATTTCCTCCCTATTTTCGATTAATAATTGTAAAATATCGCATTTTTTGACGATTTTGTTTTTCTGTTGTTGACAAAAACAGATTTTCCAATTTCGGAAAAAAAAACAAATCTGATCTAATAATAGCGATAGTATAAAGCTAATGTTTATACGATCGTTGTTATACTATCGATTTTCATCTGGTAATAGGATAAAAGCGGAATATATGCACAGTTTAAAATAGGACGACACTTAACGCACATGCATTCAGCCCATTTTTCAAAGGACGAGGATGAGACTTACTTCAACATTGGCCATGCAGATCCCGCTGGTAGCCGATGCCTCTGTTGGTATGACATAATGCTGCCATTATATCAAATTTCATTAAACCGTTCATTGTTGAGACATTTTGTTCCAATATGTCCCACCTACGTCTCTGTCAATGCGCGTCACACTGGACCTAAAATGATTTCAACTATGCAATCATTATAACAATTCGAATGTCCGCAGTTCCACTACAACGAAGTCAATAGCACAACTGATGGATCTTAATTCAATTTGAGATATATAGTGTATTCTCATTTAATTTCAACGTCGAGATTTGTCTCAGTCAAATGATGACAACGATTTTAACGTAATCATCTTTTTAAAATAAAACTGTACACAATCCTGTGTTCCATAGTTTTCATTTCGTTTATAGATGGATCATTTTTTTTTGTTTATTAACATCTTTAAAAGAAATCCCCTTATCGTTTTCCTCTAGATGTCCGTTGCTTTCAACACTAGTACACTTAAGTGCTGCTTGAAGCTGTTGATGCACGTTTTTGCATAACTAAATTCATTTCTTATATGCATAAGAACATTTGACTTAGATCATTTTAGACACACGTTTAGTTTGTTATCAATTCTACAGTAAATGTGGAGCTCGACTAGCCCTAAAAACGGTTTAAATCCCCATTCTTGCATTGACCGTTACAAGGCGGTGATCCCAGTTTTGATAATCTATCTTCTATCTTCGGATACTGCTGAACTCCCTTTTCGGGTATTATAAACAGATCGTATAATGTGTGTGTATACTCGGTGTTCAGTAGTTTGCATATCATTGATCTCTCGATATAATTTATCATTTACTACTGTGTACAACGTTAATTTAAACATAATAATTAATATAAATATGTATGCATGTTAATTTATTTAATTATATGTTATTACAGAACGGGCACACTTTAAATATATTTTTGTTGCATTTTTCATTTCGTTTAATTATTAGTAATATACATCGTGTCATGTTTTAGTATATGGTTGTTAAATTTTACTTGTATACTTTTAATAATAATATGTGGTTAAGTTTTCAATGGGACTTTCGGAAAAAAGTTTAATATTATAACAGAACCAAAACGCAACATTTCGGTTTGCCGGCTTACGAGAATATGTGCTATGTGCTGCATAATTTAATAGAGGGTGTATGTTGATATAAACCAACTGAAAACAATGGTAGTGCACCCTCAACGTTTATATGTTTAACTAATCTCGATATACCGTTAAGTTTCAATTATCTCATAACCTGAAGGTCATTGTAAAGGGTTAACAGGAACGTAAGTATGAGACATAGACATTAAACTCATAAGCCTCGCTCTTGGAAAACGGGGCTTAATGCATATGTGCTAAGTGTCGTCTCAGATTACCAAATGTATCATCACAGTATAATCAGGCGCGAAACTTTCCGCCTATACTGGATTTGTACAATAAAAATACTTTCTTAAAGAGATAAACATACATTTAAATACAATAAAACTGGAAAGTGTCGTCCCTATTTTCCTGTGCGAACTGCATTTTAAAGTGGTCATTATGGTACGAGAAAAATTCCTTTTGCAAACATAACTGACATTATCTGACATAAAGATGATGTTTGCTCAAAAGTAAACTTTTAGTAAAGTTTACCTGCCAACACAGAGCGCTTTAATGACGTGTTATAATTGTTTATAATACACAGCAACTTCATCAATGAAAAGCAAAAACACGTTTATAAATAGGTTACCTTACTTTAAACCGAATTACGCCCGATGCAAACGTTGAACAAAGTATCAGACATGCAATTAAAACACAATAATTAAAACCCAGCATACCTTTAAACACTTATTTCAAACACTACAGATTGTAATCCAATACGATGTTCATGGACTGCACGTAAACACCAGAACACCGTCAATGTATAGGGACTCAGCTAGAACGATTTGAAAAAAAATGCCTACTAGTTATCCTGAAGCACCCGGCATGTATTTTTATTTGAAGTTTCTTAATAAAGTCTCAATGGATGCTGTGTATGACATACTCAAAATTGATACACAGCAATTAGTACTGTAAAAAATCACATTTATTTTGCGTTTTAATTTGTTTACGTAGCTTTGGAATGTTCAATCAGTGACCTATACATTATGGTTTGTAAGAGATTTATCAATTTTAACTTGTATTAGTTTGGACATAATCTGTAATATTTATGACTTCCAATTTACAACTTCCTTTTTTATTACTCATTGATAAAAAGTATACAACCAAAAAATAAATTACAGATTAACATTGAAAACAACCAATGCGATGCATCGACAATAATAGCTATGAAAAACCGAATACGTTGGTATTTAAGTTAAGCAAGGGACATATACGAAAGTGCGGACCTAATAAAAAGCACAGGCAAGTGCGCTCCAAATTAAAGATAAATATTAAAGATCCGTTTACAGAGTTGTGTATTTCCTGCAAACACTTTCATAGATGCTCGCTCTCTTTTGTTGTAAAGTCGCTAAGAGAAAGACGTCCTCGCTTCAGCTCCGATAATTAATAAAACAATGTTTATTCATAAAAGCAACGTCTTGCTTCCGAACGTGCGCTTAGCCAATATAGCGTTTGCTCGTAAATGTTCTGTTAAATCAATAGTATCATTCTTTTTCCACATGAAATTGCGGGGACTCTTCCTAAGTTAAATTGTGTTTATGTGAAAGGTGTTGATATGACACTTTGTTCTTAAATCTTTTAAATTACAACGGAGCAAAACGTTTTCTCTGTATTTCTGTTAATGTAGCTGCCGAAGGTTATTATCATATTGCAATTGTTTCAACGAGTAATTATATTGCACTTACATCAAAGGGCTATGTTTGTTTACTGCGTTAAAATTTGAATAGTCATGCTTTCATAGAAATGTTTATTTGCCATGTTAACTCATTCATGCCTAGCGTCCTGATAAAAGGACATTGCAAACAGCGTAGACCCAGATGAGACGCCGCATAATGCGGCGTCTCATCTGGGTCTGCGCTGTTGGCTTATAGAAATTTCTGTAAGAAATATTCTAAATATATAAATAAATAAACCAGACACCCCTACTTTTGGAAATAAATTGATCCAATTTAGAAGGATGGGAGAGTACACTGGGCATAAATGGGTTAATGTATTATGTGTGAAGGTAGGCCAGCCATGACACCATTTCAGTCTATACTCATTTCCATAACCATTTTCAAGCGGATATCCCAGCTTTATTCAATTGGTATGTTTAATTCTTGTGTGCGGTTATTTTACTTCATTTTTAATACCGACGATAACAATAGTACATGGCATGACATAGAATGAATTCACTTGAAAGTTCGAAATAATTCATTAGAAATGTTTGAAGCGAAATATAAATAAACGAAAGTTTCATCCAAACATTTGCTTTTAATGATACGTAGATATATAATTTTATTGTCGTTGATTAATTGTGTTAAATGAATTATTAAGCAATCATTGGCGATATTGTATTTTTAATTTTGACTTAAACGAGTTATTTATCAGTCAATCGTGATAATTTACCATCATGCTTATTGAATAAAACTAGGCATTATTTTAATGAAGAAATGGCGAATGTGAATGTTGATAATTGGAATTAGAGAACTATTTAAAGTGTAGCAGTCGGTATTTGTTAGGCGCATATATTTGAAATATTTTGATAAATCTACCCAGAGCGACTGGGCAGTACCACTACTTGCAAAATGCAAAGTACAACGTTCGATATATGATAAAATTGAATAGTAACGTTTAAAGGTTATACACATCTTGATTTCTTGTAGATAAAGACTCAATGTGTTAACTTAATCCTTCAACATTTTATTATATCTGCAATATTAACGAAAATACACGTTAATTTAATTCAAATGATGACCTAAAATTTGCGACTTTATAAAACAATAACTTGTATCATATCTGCCTGGTCACACATTGTAATATTGGACATGTTTATGTTTTGGTATGTGTACGTTGATATAAATTTGAAACAAAAAGTCTATGTTTGCATTGATTAGTCAATGCAGTTTTTTTTAATTAATCCAACGAGACACATATAGACCCATATACACCTGATTGTAATGACCAATACGCTATTTTTCATAAACTGAGAAGTTATAATCAACTTATGTTCTAGTTGTTGGATTGCAAAATTTAAAAATTAAAAGCAAAACAAATAGACAAAGAAAGATAAATCAGTAATTTACTTATGAAAATTCTATACATGTTGCATACTGTAAAAATAGTGTTCCATGTTACATGTTGGCTCATGATATTGTTTAACTTGCATACGTACCAAAATAGTTCATCGTTCATCAACAGTGTATTGATTGATATGGTGGGAGTATCTTTGGAGAAATCATGTGTTCTCTATTGTTTAAATATTCAAAACGAAATAATATAAATAACTTATAATGAAAACTTGAAAGTATATGCTACACAACTATTCAAGCAGTATAAGCATAGTATTATTGTTCAAACACTTTAAACAAATATTGGTTTCGGGATTCGTGTATTATATTATTTATATTATTCATATTATTATTTATATACATATTCATATTATTATTAGTATTATTATTATCGTTGTTTTCGCATTTAGGAACTTTTATCCGGTTTAAGGAATTGTGTACACTTTCATTGAAAAACAATCCCATGGGCAAAAAAAAATCCCATTTTAAAAAATCCCATGGTAAAAAAATCCATGGGATTTTTTATTTTTTTAAAACACGATTAAACGCATTAAAATAGCGTTGTTCATCATTTGATAAAATATAATGTTTCTGGAAGTTTCATGAATAAATCTCTTAAAATAAGAAAAAAAACATGGGATTTTTTTCCATTTTAAAAATGGGATTTTTTTATTACTATATATGTATATATATAATTCGCATAAAACCATTATTAAGTCCCTAAATAACGTTAAAATACTTGGAAACGCAAAGAAAACACGATTCTTAACATTTAAAAAATCTTATGGGAAAATGCAAAAATCCCATGGGTATCCCAGCTAATAAATGTCATAATGAAGAAAACGCATTTTTGGAGTGAAAATAAGTAAATTGTTAATCAAAGATAAGACTTCGCATACTATGTCTCAAGGTAGCAAATCTTCAAGACAAAAGGTACACTTAATTTAGTGTTTTAAATACATCAACATCTCAGTACACTTATCATTCAATGTCCGTTTATTGAATACACTAATGTATTTGTATCAAATTGTTATCATTTGTTATGTATTTGTGGATAATAAAATTATTTTCATATTTATGGCATTTGACATAGTTTAAATTTAAGTTAAACATATTCCATGTTTAGTGAGACAATTTCTCCCTTCAAAAATGCACTGCGATGAGCTGGCTCGGCTATGGACCGAATATCTTGCAGGCTGGAGAGACGCATACAGAGAGAGTGGCAGGCTTACAACTGCACGGACATGTAGAGCGGCAACTTCGATCATTACGGGTAGCAAGGCTGAGGGGCTTACTTTCTCCCTGGAAAGTGATAGAGACGTCATGATTGCACTCAGTAGTGTCATTTGCATAGAATATGGTGTTAATGCCGATAATTTTCATAAAGAGATAACAGTTTTTAGATTAGACAGTCGTATGAGTTACCCGGGCCACTGTGGACTGCTTTTAGAGAGACGAGGTACAAAGATTGACCCATACCTAAACGATGCGTTTTGTGATGATGGGTATGGTCGCAAACTTTTGAATAGTGATTTGTATGTAAATAAATAATCGAAACTTCACCACATAGGAGGCTTTGGACATCTTGACAGAGTCTTAACCCAAACGTTGTACTAGGGGATTTAACTTTTATGCGGACTGCTCATGCTTATCTTGGACGACACTCGATGAACATGTGTGTACTGCGCATGCTAATCTGGGACGACACTCAATGCACATGTGCAGACTGCTAATGCTAATCTGGAACGACACTCAATGCGCATTCATTAATGCTAGTTTATACAGAACGAGGCTCATAAATAAGCACGTGATTTAGCTGTATTTATATATTTATTGAAAACATTCTGCAGCAAATAGGCACAACCCAATTCTTTATCAAACGCGTGTTAGGGAAAACGATACATATGCTTCCATACCATGTTGTTCACAAATATAAATTCCATGTTTTTATTGCATATTAAATGCCATTGGTAGAGTTTTATCCTGTGAGAAGGCATTGTTCCAACTACAACCCGTTCTGCCGATGCCCACGATACAACAACGGGTGTTATGAATGCCCCGCTTCATGTTCATCTGGTACATTCACACTAGTCTATATCCGAACGTTAATTAAAGAAAGAAGATTTACGTCATTTTTGAAAGATATTCGCATATAAATACCAGTGAAAAATATATAAACATTCTTATATAAAAATATAAATGAACTGAATTGCTGTCTTCGAAAATATATTCTTTAATTTATTTCTAAAATACTGAAATATCACAAAAGTTTCATTAGTTTGTGAGTACTTATATGCTTCCTGTCATTAAGAAACTTCCATCATAATTAATATGACATAAATTGAACACACATAATTTATGATAAATAACGAACACTAACGAATCGTCAATAATATGTTATAAATGCCACCTAATTATTTCACACCTAAGCTGTGTGCATGGGCGTAAAGTGTCATTCCAAATTAGCCTTTGCTGTCTCCACAAGCTTATCAGTGACACCAATTTCCGCCTAGACAGGATTTTTGCAAAGAAGAGAATAACCGTAAACGACAAATGCATTAAAACGGCCGGGTTCGTTCCTGGCTAATCTGCGACACCATTTTACGTCCATGCATTAAGTCCAGTTTTCCCTTATTTAGGATCAATTGGTACTTCAACCAGTGCGGGTCTAGGCTTCACTACAGGATCTTGTGTAACAACTTTTTTAGGACGAAGTGGTGATTTGGGTATGAAGCATTTATTTGATAAAATCTCGAAAATCGTCGTCATGTGATTTGTAAATAAAACGTATGCTAATAGATACAATGTGCATGTGTGTATATATCCATATGTATTGAGGTAAGCTTAATGAAAATTTAAGTTGATGAATGGTTGTACTTTTTAATAATCCTTTCTGTACAAAATGAGTAACACATACACGAAATTTTAGTCTTTATACATTAGGATATGTCTATTGAGCATTAATGAAATCCATCTTGAGTTTGCTTTCGTATTAAAATCGTTAAGCTACATAATACACAATTGACATTTCAGTATGTCCAACACTACCAAGGTGCCTTCCCCATATAATTGCATTCGATGCTAATAACTGCCCCATATGTTCAGATACCGGTACGTTAAAATTAATCAAGCCTTTATGCATGTTTGTTATGTGTCGTCCAAGCTTGATCTTTGCAGTCCGCTAATCAGGGGCTCCTCCCGCGTTTACAAAATGTTTCGTTTAAAGGAATTATCTTTTTTAAAGAAAATGCAGTTTATCCGGAAAGTTTAGACAATGACTTAGCTGGGGTGACACCTTTCTTACATTAATTAAGCAAGGATTTACAAGAACTTGACTCAAATGCACTATAATAAACAACAGGGCACAATCAATTTAACATAACCCAGATTAAATTAAATACTAAGTATATCAGAGTAGTAAGCGATTTTATAGTGTGTTTTTTTAGTTTAATTGATAATACAGTAGGCAATATGCCCATGAGTATACATGAAATGTCGCATACAATATTAAAAAAAAAACAAGAGCTGTCACCATATGATGACTTATGCCCCCTATAAACGCTTGATAGAAGTTTGAGCTTTTTTTGAAACCTTAACGCAAATTTCGAAACCTAAACGCGGACCCTAAGTTTAAAGTCAACGTCACAGGGGTCAAAATATGTGTGCGTATGGAAAGGAATTGTTCATATACACATGCGTACCAAATATGAAGGTTATAGCTCAAGGGACATAGATGTTATGAGAATTTTTCGAAACCTAAACGCAGATTTCGAAACCTAAACGCGGACCCTAAGTTGAAGGTCAAGGTCACAGGGGAAAAAAAATTATGCGTATGGAAAAGACTTGTCCATATACACATTCATACCAAATATGAAGGTTATATCTCGAGGGACATAGAAGTTATGAGCATTTTGCGAAACCTAAACGCAAAGTGCGACGGAAAGACGGACAGACAGACGGACGGACGGACAGTCCGATCACTATATGCCCCTTTTCTTCGGAAGGGGGCATAAAAAACAAAGTCACAGGTCATTCGACTCATTAACATCAAAAATATATCGATACATTGTAAAGCAAAGTATTTCATATTTTATAAGACAATATACAATGAGAGGCTGTGCATAAATATATACAAAAGACAAACCCTTATCATAATATGTATTATAAGTATTTCTTATTTCCCATGCTTTAAAAATTAACATAGCTAATTTTTTAACAATACTGCTATTTTGAGAGGTAAATAAATCAATGAACTTTAACATATTTCAAAATTTGGTCTTACGTAATTGCATGTTTTCTTACATCAGTATGTAATGTACACTCCATAACAAAGTGGTATGCATCTTCTAATACATTGCATAAAAAGTACAATTTCTTTCTTCATAAGGAATAGCTATTGGTTTTTGCCATCTACCCGTTTCAACTTTAAACATATGTGCAGAGACTCTTAATCTAGAGAGAGTCATTCTGTACTTTGAAATATTTACATCACTTAAATAGGATTTAAATATAAAATCGGATATTAATATGTATGTTTTTGCGCTAGTTGATTCACTCAATTCGGTTTTCAAATTATGTTTAAACATATATGTAACTCTTACTCTAAAAATTGTCAAAAATATTTCTACATCCCCTACCCCTTGGTTCAGCCACACATCGTTAAAACCACAATTACCTAATAGACTTTTTACCATGTAGGCCCAAGATCTGTCATTGGGGTATGTTTCTAATTCTCGGAACATAATATCATAAACAAGTTTTACATATTTAATATCATGTGTGTTTACTCTCGATAACCAATAGATAATTACATTAATGCTATGTCTGACGGATAAGACGTTCTTCCTAGTTCTCCATCTATAAAGTTATTCTGTGTTTGCCTTCGGACTCCTAATTATAATTTGCAATAATTTAAATGTATTCGTTCTATCTTTATATTGCTTTGTTAACCCATATTTCGGACCATAACTTAAAACCGGATAAATTGATTATCAAATATTTCTAAGTTTAGTTGTATTGTAACGTTAAAAAATTTCGACATATATTGTCTTAATTTAAAAATAGCTTTCAAAGACTGTCTACACAGACTATCAAACGTTTTAGAAAAAGAGCCCCCTAAGGAAAAGATAAAACCCAAATATGTAGTTACCAACAATTTCTAATACATTGTTATTATATAGAAATCTCATATTTTGTCTAAGTCATCCACCTTTCTTAAAAACTATGAATTTATTTTTTTGTGTATTTAGTCCATCATAATTATTTGTCAGCAAATATTCCTCTCTGTCGTTCAAATACATTGCAAATACAAATGGAGACAATGATTCAACCTGACGTACCCCTAACAGGCATGTAAAACTATCGCTAACCTCATTGTCATATTTTACCCTTGACTTAACAATACTATACATTGAACGGATAATGTTTAATATTTTCCCTCTAATACCTAGCTGTATCAGTTTATACCACACAATATCTCTTACCACGTAATCAAATGCTTTTGTAAAATCTTTAAATGTAGCAAGTAATTTCTTTTTCTTATTTAATAAATGCTGTATTACATTTTGCAATACAAAATATTATCTTATATTAAGTTTATTTAAGTATTTTGCGATTTTATAGAAACCAAAACAGAACGGGTATATAGGGGGACATATTGTGCATCGGTTTTGCAATACAATTAAAACAATCAACATTTTACGTGTGATAACAGGTTATTGCACAAGAAGTGTTAATCCATAGTATGAGCCTCTGCAATCATTACAATGAATTATTAATGCTTTCATTGACTTGTCTAATAAGTTGATTCTCTTTTGATTATTTACCTAGTGTTTTGTTTGACTAATTTATGTATCGTTTAATACTGCTTGGCAGTAACAGTCATTAGTTAAACGCGTACTATATATTAGAATTTCCATAAATATAATCTATACTTAATGATAGCTATGCACTACACCTTATACATGTGTTACGTAACGTATATGTGTGAGTAATTCACTTGAAACTGTTGAATCAGGATGCTTTTACAGTTACAGTTAATATTTCGAATGTTACACTTTTGCTACTTTGCCAAACAAGTGACCATAATCGAAAAAACAATATATGAATTGTTGTCCCCAACTGACCATAGCGCCGACCCTAAAGATAGAATGCCACATCGACAGATTTGGTTGTTTCTTGCGTGCTGCATCGGGTAAGTTTTATCTATACTCTAAAGTATATATATTATATATCATAATCTATATTAATTGATTCCCGAAAAGTATCATTCCCATATAAGCCTGTGCAGTCCTTCTACGTTAATATAGGACGACACTTTCCGCCTTATTTGGATTTTCGTTAAGAATAGACCTTTAAACGAAACATTTTATAAAAGCGGAAAGTGTTCTGCGTTATTAGCCATTGCGGTCTTCACATGCTACTGAACGATGAGCCAAATGTTTCCAAAACGAGGCGCATTATAATTTGCGAAACAACAACTGACACATACAATGTATACGTTGACTGTGTCGTATTAATGTCATAGGTATACATC
The DNA here is from genome assembly GCF_020536995.1 of Dreissena polymorpha. Classification (NCBI taxonomy): domain Eukaryota; kingdom Metazoa; phylum Mollusca; class Bivalvia; order Myida; family Dreissenidae; genus Dreissena; species Dreissena polymorpha. The sequence goes on along the minus strand of NC_068356.1, from coordinate 51,962,850 downwards.
GCCATCCATTACGTAAAAGCTTCACATAACGATAATACAATGCATAGAATAATATTACAATGCAAACTACGTCTATAATAATGTCAAACTTTTAGAAAAAGTCTAGCAACTTACAGTTACAACCAAATTGAAAAGATACTCATGCACACATCGTCAAAAAATAGCACAGCCACAATTCCATCGTCTACAATGTCTTAATGTACAGCTGCTACACACCAACAGTGCCCATGTCTGTTTGATCATAATATCGTCACAATTACAACCTGATCTTCTACGAGTTATCAATTTAAATGGTATTTGTGGTCTAGTTATTACAACGAAAACAACACCGAATACTACCCTGGTCTAAACCACGACAAACATAACGACAAGCACCGCTATTTTAACACAAACAGCGATCAATACAACCTCAACTACTACATCACCAATAACCTCCAAGAAAACAACGACTCCTACAACAACTCTAACAACAATTCCGGAAACAACTGCACCTACTACCGCAACAACGCCCAAGGTTGCTACTGGCACAGGTATACATTGCGAATGGTCTAGCATTTACATAGACGTATGGAATAAAAGTTCAAACTCAAACGAGGCGCATATTACACACATTTATGAATTTTAACACTCTGCAGCGGTGTAATCAAAATATGCTCTCATAAACTCATATAATGGGTATCAATATGCGTTGACAATTTAGCTTTATCTATCGCAGACTTTATGGTGTATATCCGTCATATGCAAAGGAGTTCAAAATGTTAAGGTAAATATATTTTAGTGTTTTTTTTTTCTTTCTGAACGATTGAGTTCAAAGAATTTTCTACCAAAATTAGGTGACAAATTGGTATTTTGTCTTACCAGTGTGTCCCCCGTTCCCGAGCGATTGCCCCGACACTCGCAGCTGCATTGACGTGGACGCCAATTTGTGCTTTGTCTGCCTGTGTGAAGGTAGAGTGAAATATGTGAAAGTCCACAAGCATTAGTTGAAGGACATTCTTGTGAACACCAAAACACCCAAGTGATATATTGTCTCTAGAATAGAGGGCGATGAATACAATATCGCAATAAACATACAAAAAATTCACGAAAGCTAGATTAACCGTTTGTCAACGATCAATTAAACGCTTTATGGGTTAAATACATTTGTAAATCACAACTTTAAAGTTATTTTTCAAAGGTGTCGGAACTGATGGATAAATATGTATGGATATTAAAAACAAGTGAATATCACCAGAACAACAATAATCAGAAAGTACGTCATTCAAGATACTCGAGCAAATATGTGTAAAGGTTATGGCAATACAATTGCCACAGTAAAAATTGTTAAAAACTTTTTTTTAAATATATACACTGTGTCATGGAATTTAATAACTTTGTTTCTTTGGGTTGTTTTATTGAAGATTAAATAAGCTGTATACGAATTAGAAAACTGTTATGATGGGCCTTCAGCATGCGTTTATAATTTAATAATCCTTTAAAAATGCAAGTACCTTCAAAAGTACATTTGGAATCAATTCACTTCAAAAACAAAATATGTTAATATATAATGAGAGCTAAAACAGATAAGAGCGAATATAAATGTCCAACACATATATAACATATAATTTAAGACAGAGTATGCCTTCATGACATGTTATACGTTCACACTAAACGCGAGGAAATTTTATCTTATGGTAACACCTATGTCTTCCGTGTATTACATAGGTTCTTTTATTGAGAAAAACGTTCACATTGTGTTCCAAATCGCACACAAAATCTTACGTGCATTAAATTTCAATGAATTACATCAACATTGTAAACATTAACCTAAAACCTATCTATCTATACTAATTATGCCCATGATTCTAGGTGGCAACATGACGACTGTATCCCCCGGATGCAGGCCACTTGAGTGTCTGTTGGACGGTGTGGATCCTCCATCGCACAGGGAGGACGAAACCGGATGTGACGTATGCCAGTGTGACATTTCGGGTTGATACATGATCTCGATGTGATTAAAAAAAAGGGGATAATTAAATACAGCAAACATTACAATAAGGACGTGGTCGTGTTAATTGATTTTTCTACGATAAAGAAGAATAAATAAACTGTAGCATTAGTATCATTACAACATGTACTATTGGTATGGCAAGGAACAAATGGCTCTACAGGTTGACACAAATCAAACGCACTTTTGTAAGCGAACACTACTTGTTATGTGACGTTAGTTTATATTGAAGGAAATTAGAAAAAATATATAACTTGATCGCCTGCTGTTATAACTTAAAGCCCTTTCGTTTTATGCATGTAATTCAAAAGTATATACTAACACCTTGTTTGAGTAAGGGTTAGCACGTGGTTATACAATACAAACTGTCTTGAAATTTGATGATTTTACTAGTCTAGGTCATTTACTTTGTCCTCATTGATTTTCCATTTAATCATTCGGTTATCGAGGCCCCATAATTTGGAAAATAACACACCTGGGTATTCTCAAAAACATGACTAATACCCATTAAGTTGACTAACGAACGGAAGCAGTTATTTAACTTACAAATATAAGTCCTGGAAATAAAAAAAAACACACAATTAAGAGTACGTTAATAAATCATGCAACTTTGTTATCGCTAAAATAGCGTATTTTCACCACCACCTTTTTTTAGCGCCATCGTCTTGACATTTACTCCATTTCGTTTGGAATAATTCAAATGTATATATAACATCGTCATGCAATCATTGTTTTTGAGAATGCAGCGGTAAAAAATATGTTGAAAGCAATCGTTTGATGTCGTTAGCGATTTGATTTGATGGCAATGTTCGAGTCGCACAGTCAAAAACTTCGATGTTCTTATACAAACTCAACCATGTTGCAACTTATAAAGGGCCTCTCATTTCAACTTTGGTTGCAACGTTTGTTTCTGTAAAGTAAATGTTAAACAAAGCTTTTTTAATCGTACTATATTGTCCGATTTCTAAATTTATGCGAAATATGTTCAAAATGTAAATATAACCAACTTATTCTGTAGAAGTATCAGTGTATTTATAAAACGACCGATCCCAAGTGTCACCTCGGAAGTAGCATTTGATCGTTTATTTATACATCTCAAGAGAGGTGGCGCTCGTAAGTTAAGACAGTGTGTGTATGTTCTGGATTCAAGTACTCATTCAGATCCAACGCATTCAATTTCATGTTCGGATAACTCTCCAGGAAAATATTTTCAGACAAGTCATACAAAAACGACTTTAAAGCACGGACAAGTATTAACCATGCACATTATAAGTGAATTTTGTTTGTTTGTCTTTCTAGACAATGTGACGTAGTTTTTCGTATGAATTTTCATAAAGCAAATGATGATTTTTTTTCATGTGGTACACGTTTAATGTTCATGGTGTATATGCCATCACTCGTAAGTTGAATCAAAAAGCATCAATCATCATCATCATTAACAACACCAACACAACAATCTACACTGTAATAATCAAAATACTTATACTTTTACTAGTCCAAATATGGAAATAATAAAATAAACATATAGTTGCTTCAACAAACACAACTAATAATATTGCTTATTTTAAAAGAACAACCATTTTGTAATCGAGTGGTACGCTATTGAAGTAGTCAATGGTCTTTCAATGCGCGCACGACATCGCAGTATACAATGTGGTATATACAAACACACTGACGTACAAACACACAGTCTTAACAATGATAGCATAGTTTATCTTTAGAATTGAAATTTTATATTTCTTTGCGTTAAAACCAAAGCCTTTCTGTGACAAAACTGAACTGAATGTATCATACATAAGACATTGTGTGTGCATAAAGTGTCGTCCGAGATTAGCCTGTATAGTCCGAACAGACTAGTCATGAGTGACTCTTAGCCTGTATAGTCCGAACAGACTAATCATGAGTGACTCTTAGCCTGTATAGTCCGAACAGACTAATCATGAGTGACTCTTAGCCTGTATAGTCCGAACAGACTAATCATGGGTGACTCTTTCCGCATAAAAACGGTTTTCGTTTAAACGAGACTTCCTTTAAAACAAATGGTCCATCGAAGCGGACCGTGTCGTCCATGATCAGCCTTCGCAAAGCCCGTATTTCCAGATGATAGCTCTTGTGTTTTCATTCCTTAAAATTACGCTTATTTGCTACTTCTTAGTAAGGATAACATACAGTTTCAACAAATGAATTGATTAATTAGGATATTGTTAACACTAACAATAAACTAAGTGAGCATCAATGTATCAATTATATAGAAGTCTTGCATTTCCTTAAATTCTGGTATACTTTGAATTCGAAGGAAATGCCGTTTTCTTCGTGATAGGTACCGGAAATGACGTCGTTTCTGAAAGAGTCGAGTATGGCACGGTAATGCGCGTGTGTAATTGTGAAGTAACAAGGACTTTTTTTATAAATGTGTGTCCTTTACCAATTAAAGCATTAAAATAACTAATAATTTATTAATAAGCACAACATGTCAGATCATGATGAGACAGGTTTTATATTTAAATGCTTCATATACGTCTCAAAATTGTTAACTACTTGGTAAAAGTTAGTAAACATCTTGGAATTAAAACCAAACGCGTGACAAGAATTCCTTACTTTACTTCTCGGAAGTTGTCATCCAAATGTGGGAAAAATGTGTCTGACGGAAAATCCTTGTACACGTGAGTGAGATAGACTCGTCCACAGAGCGGGTGAGACAGGCACTCCTGCAGTACACAAAACAAGTGTTAGACTCATCTAAGAGAGCGAATGAGTCAGGCGCAAATGAAGTCTACCAAACACCATTTAAACAGACTCGTCTAATAGAGCGGATAAGGAAGGCGCTACTGTACATGTGTAGTCCATCCATTAAACACCATAAGGAAGGCGCTACTGTAGATGTGTAGCCAATCTATTAAACACCATTTAAATAGACTCGTCTAAGAGAGCGGATAAGGAAGGCGCTACAGTATATGTGTAGCCCATCCATTAAACACCATTTAAATAGACTCGTCTAAGAGAGCGGATAAGGAGGGCGCTACAGTAGATGTGTAGCCCATCCAATAAACACCATTTAAACAGACTCGTCTTAGAGAGAGGATAAGGAAGGCGCTACTGTACATGTGTAGGCCATCCAATAAACACCATTTAAATAGACTCGACCATATTGCAGACTCGTTTAATAGAGCGAATAAGGAAGGCGCTACTGTACATGTGTAGTCCATCCAATAAACACCATTTAAACAGACTCGACAATATTGCAGACTCGTCTTAGAGAGCGGATAAGGAAGGCGCTACTGTAGATGTGTAGCCCATCCATTAAACACCATTTAAATAGACTCGTCTAAAAGAGCGGATAAGGAAGGCGCTACTGTAGATGTGTAGCCCATCCATTAAACACCATTTAAACAGACTCGTCTAAGATAGCGGATAAGGAAGGCGCTACTGTAGATGTGTAGCCCATCCATTAAACACCATTTAAATAGACTCGACCATATTGCAGACTCGTTTAATAGAGCGGATAAGGAAGGCGCTACTGTACATGTGTAGTCCATCCATTAAACACCATGTAAATAGACTCGACCATATTGCAGGCGAGACAGACATCTTTAAAGTACAATAAACATCAGTATTATAGAATCGTACAATAATCATCAGTATTTTAGAATCGTACAATAAACATCAGTATTATAGAATCGTACAATAAACATCAGTATTATAGAATCGTACAATAAACATCAGTATTATAGAATCATTCGCAGGCTTTAGCCTTAATATTCCCCTTTGAAGGTGAAGGCTTTACACAAGGCTTTACAGTAGCTTGAATAGCCCACATGCAAATGGCAAGCTAAATCGACGCTATATTATATTGAGCATCGATCAATCATGTTTAGAAATATCACTTTATCACGAAATCGAATGGTCCGAATTCACGTGTCTGAATGAGCCTCGCTTTGGGAAGGCGGACATAAACCACGTTCGTGAAGTGTCGTATCAGATTTGCGTAGTCCGTACAGGCTAGTGCGTAAAGCGTCGTGTCAGATTTGCGTAGTCCGTACATGCTAGTGCGTGAAGTGTCGTGTCAGATTTGCGTAGTCCGTACAGGCTAGAGCGTGGAGTGTCGTGTCTGATTTGCGTAGTCCGTACAGGCTAGTGCGTGAAGTGTCGTGTCAGATTTGTGTAATCTGTACAGGATAGAGCGTGAAGTGTCGTGTCTGATTTGCGTAGTCCGTACAGGCTAGTGCGTGAAGTGTCGTGTCAGATTTGTGTAATCTGTACAGGCTAGTGCGTGAAGTGTCGTGTCAGATTTGCGTAGTCCGTACAGGCTAGTGCGTGAAGTGTCGTGTCAGATTTGCGTAGTCCGTACAGGCTAGTGCGTGAAGTGTCGTGTCAGATTTGCGTAGTCCGTACAGGCTAGTGCGTGAAGTGTCGTGTCACATTTGCGTAGTCCGTACAGGCTTGTGCGTGAAGTGTCGTGTCACATTTGCGTAGTCCGTACAGGCTAGTGCGTGAAGTGTCGTGTCACATTTGCGTAGTCCGTACAGGCTAGTGCGTGAAGTGTCGTGCCACCTTTACGTAGTCCGTACAGGCTAGTGCGTAAAGTGTCGTGTCAGATTTGCGTTGTCCGTACAGGCTAGTGCGTGAAGTGTCGTGTCAGATTTGCGTAGTCCGTACAGGCTAGTGCGTGAAGTGTCGTGTCAGATTTGCGTAGTCCGTACAGGCTAGTGCGTGAAGTGTCGTGTCACCTTTACGTAGTCCGTACGGGCTAGTGCGTGAAGTGTCGTGTCAGATTTGCGTAGTCCGTACAGGCTAGTGCGTGAAGTATCGTGTCAGATGTGCGTAGTCCGTACAGGCTAGTACGTGAAGTGTCGTGTCAGATTTGCGTAGTCCGTACAGGCTAGTGCGTAAAGTGTCGTGTCAGATTTGCGTAGTCCGTACAGGCTAGTGCGTGAAGTGTCGTGCCACCTTTACGTAGTCCGTACAGGCTAGTGCGTGAAGTGTCGTGTCAGATTTGCGTTGTCCGTACAGGCTAGTGCGTGAAGTGTCGTGCCACCTTTACGTAGTCCGTACAGGCTAGTGCGTAAAGTGTCGTGTCAGATTTGCGTTGTCCGTACAGGCTAGTGCGTGAAGTGTCGTGTCCGATTTTCGTAGTCCGTACAGGCTAGTGCGTGAAGTGTCGTGTCAGCTTGCGTAGTCCGTATACATGTAGGCTAGTGCGTGAAGTGTAGTGTCAGATTTGCGTAGTCCGTACAGGCTAGTGCGTGAAGTGTCGTGTAACATTTGCGTACTCCGTACAGGCTAGTGCGTGAAGTGTCGTGTCAGCTTGCGTAGTCCGTATAGGCTAGTGCGTGATGTGTCGTGTCAGATTTGCGTAGTCCGTACAGGCTAGTGTGTGAAGTGTCGTGTCAGATTTGCGTAGTCCGTACAGGCAAGTGCGTGAAGTGTCATGTCAGATTTGCTAATTAGGCTAATTAGGGACGTTACTTTATGTATACATTGGATTTTCGCTAAGAATATACTTTCTTTAAATGAAAAAAACAAAACAATAGGAAGGTGTAGTCCGAAATTAGCCTGGGAAAACACATCAAGCACTATACGCACATGCATTATGCTCATGTTTGTTCTGAAATAGATATTTTGCCTCGAACATTAGGCTTTATAACTATCATATTATCATATTTTTATTTTGGTGTTAGGTTTATTTCAGAAACAATATGTTATAAAATTCTTTTACCTGGTATATGCCTGCACCACCCATTATCCAGACGCTGTCCACCTTCCCCTTCCGGTCCAGTTCTGCGATGTGCTCCAGCGCCTCGGGTACACTTCCGGCCACCGTCAGGAGATTCGGGTGTGTCTTAATACTACATGAGGAAATTCACGTGTGTACTTGCGATATGACAAAATATTTGATTATCTGTTACTTTTTCAGACAACTTATTACAAAAATAATTGCAGTATGATTCTGATTCTTGTACTTGTGTTATTGCCCCACGCCAAAAAAGTGATAATTATGTTGCTCTATTGTTTCTTAGCCGTTGTGAACTTAAAATGTAATTAAATAAAAAAATGATTCCTTTTTATTGGCTTTGGTTGTAAATAATGATGCTTTGAAGTCAGGTTTTATTTCCACGTGTATTTTAGTGACTTTCTACCTTGTTTACATATGTTCATTTTCCGCATGCCATACACATGTGTTGCTAAGAGCATGGTTTACGGATGCTGACGACATTGTAGAATGACCATTGAAATAGCATCGGCTGCATAACATGTGGTAGACGCACCTTGGGTCACGTGACTGACTACAGACGATGTGATATACGCCTCCATAGCTCGCCTGTAACTCCGTACATCCCGCCCAGCTCTTACGGCCATGTACATGTATAATCATCAAACTGGAGTCTGAATTAAAAACAATGTAAATGGATATAAAGAACATGAAGGGAACTTTATTTGAATGACACAGATTAACGATAGTCATCTTGTGTAATCCATGTTTAGTTTGGGCATGATTTTGCGCTATACGAAAGAAAACTACGAGAGCGGATAAATCGATTATTTATAGGTTTTATATTTTCTTTAATGATAGCAAGCCGATAAACATTCTACACAATAGCTCAAAATGTGTCTAGGGTTTAGTTAAACGGGAAAACTTAGTCTGGAACACTTTAAATCAATCAAATCAACCGCTGTGCTATACGGGCCGTGTTCTTGGAAAATGGAGCTTTTAACATGTGCGTACAGTGTTAGCCTATAAAGTCCGCAAACTTTCCGCTGATATTCTACTTTCGGTTTAAAGTCTTTTCCTAGCGAAAATCCAGTTTAGGTGTAAAGTGTCTTTCCTCATTGCGGACTGCATGGTAATGTGGGGCGACATTTAAACGAACATGCAATAATACTCGTATTCACAGACCGAGTCTCATTTTTATCATATTACCTTTCTTGTGTGTAGATGTGGTCTTTAAATAATACTCAAAATCGGCCCTGTAAACAGACATAAACTTGAAAGCATAGTAGGTACAGAACAATGAGCTTTGTTTTGGGAAAACTGGTCTTAACGCGTGTGCGCAAAGTGTAGTCCCAGATATGCCTGTATAAGTGTAGATTGTCATCCCTCTTTCTGAAAAAAAGCTGGATTTTCGGATAGAAGCGAATAATTACGGGTAAATTACATATCCGCAAAAAGTGTCGTACCTATTTAGCCAATGGGGACTGTAGAGGATAAAGAGGGATGACACTTTACGCACATGCATTTAGCCCAGTTTTCCCAATGCAACGTTGATTTTTTCCTGTATTCAATAGTCATACAACAATATTGTATATGGACAGCAATTCAAAATGTCGTAAGCAAACAGAGTAAAGATAACTGTTTACAAATCGATATTTTATTGTGTATTGAATACGGATTGTTAAGTTCTTTTTATTTTATGCTTTCCGGTGGTTTATCGAGAAATATCAGTGAATTAAAACTGATTATTTCACTAAATAAACAGTGAAAATTATCAGTGAAAATTATCGATAATTTTCACTGTTTTCCCGGAACTATTTTGTTTACCCCATTGTGACCCCCGCTCATTCTTCTACCAAGAGCGAGAACTCTTCAATGAATATTTATATCAACAAACGGAGTATCTTCCCTTGAAAATACATGAACATTTTTGTCGTCTGCTTTTAAAGCCTTTACACTGCAACTAATTACCAATGAATGACATGGAAAACGATGAAATTAATTTATTTTTCTCGGATATTTTTGATTTTGACAATTATTTTAATGAAAATACAGAAAATCTTAATGAGAAATCAAGTTTAGCAGAAGAAACAACAGCAACAGCAGCAGCAACAGTATCAGCAGCACTGTTACCCATAACAGAAACAAAGCAAACATGGGCTTCAGAAACAATTCCTGCTGAAATACAGTCGTCAAGTTTAACAGCCACTGCAGCAGTAACGGCCACAGCAACAACCATGAAACGGCAGTTCCGAGCTGTCAATATTGACTATTTCCTGAATGAAAATGAAAATATGAACACCAAAAAGAAAACAGTAAGTGACATACAACTCTTCAACCAATTTCTTCTTCTTCAAGGAATGTTGAAAATATTCCTGCGCATGAGTTGAACAATCTGATTTGTGAATTCTTGTTGGGCGTCACACAAAAAGATGGAAGTGAGTACGAGCCCACAACACTGCGAGGCCTTATCGGCTCAATTGACCGCTATTTAAAACACAATAACAGTAAATTATCACTCATGACTGACAAAGAATTTGCCAAAGTCTGGGAAGTGATGAAAAGTAAACAAAAATCATTGAAAAAAACAAGGCTATGGGAATAAACCCAGAGAGGCTGTGGCACTTACAGAAGTGCACATCGAGGCAATGTATTCAGCCCAGACACTAGGAGATTTTAGTCCCAGAGCATTAATTCATTCGTTGTGGATGAAATGCACAACTCATTTCGGCACGAGGACTGGAAATGAAATACATAAACTCAAAATTAATGTAAATGTAACATGCTTGTATTTATAAATTATTTTAAATCAACAAAATCGTTTACTTATTAATGATAAAATTATTCTTATATGTATTTAACAAATTCTGGCTGATTCATAAATAACAGTAGATCATTAAATAAATGATTAATAAATTAACTTAATGATCAATTGAAAAAAAGCCATTGATATCTTGTTTTGTATATGGTTTAAAGCAACTTAGTGGAAACTTTTGAATTAAATGTTACTATTTTATAAACAAATAAAGTTCATTTTGTTAGGTCAGTAAAGCCAAGGGCTTATGCAGTCCCCGAAGAGCCCAACGGAGACCCCGTTCATCTGTATAAGCTGTATGCAGACAAACGGCCAGTGGAAATAAGAGGAGATTACAGTCCGTTCTTCCTCACACCGTGCAATAGCACACAGCTAGGCTGGTTCAGGAGGTCAGCAATAGGTATAAACAAGCTGTACGGCATTATGTCAGAGATGAAGGCGGATGCTGGGATAACGGAGCCCCGAATCACCCCATACAGGTAGAATTAATTTACATTTAACTCAATCGCATATCTATGGTGGCACTAAAGTGACATCACTGCTCCAAAATAAAAATTAACTCGTGAAAATAGACTAATTTTGTGTTTCCCCGACTTAATTTCTTTTTTGGAGCGTTGATGTCAACTTAGCGCCACCGAACATATCCCAAATAAACAAGAAAATGATCACTTACCTTTAAATTATCAATTATCAATTATTTCAGCGAGATGTTTTTCTCCATTTTTCCAGATGCATGCACTGTATATGTGTATTCTTCTCTGGATGAAGTTTTTCAAATGGACACGAAGCAATTACAAAAGCGTTATTTTAATTGTAATATGCAATGTTTCCATTTGATTTTTTTTTTCCAAATTAGCAAAGACTATCAATAAAATTACATTTTTTTTACAGTGCCAGAAAACACTTGCTCCAGAAATTGAATGATGAAAACATCCCAGCTCAACAGATCATTCAAATTTCGGTCCACACAAATATCAACAGTCTGAATAACTATAGTGGGATAAACAAGGATCAATCAAAACAAGAAATATCTTTAAAAAAGATATACGGCGTAAATAGTTTAATGAATGAGATCAAGTATAGCGAATGTCTTTTTCTGTGCAGTTCTTAGCTGCATCACACGCAGTACGGGATGTTACGGGGAGTTTTCGCGGCTTATTTTACATTATAACATATTGCTGGTCATAAACCTATAGATACAAAACAGAAAACCAAAAGAAGAATGGAAGTGAAATTTAAACATGTGAGTCAACCGGCCACACAAGAAGTATCCGTAATTATAGGCGCGTTCTTCGAACAAACCTGTTTTAGTGGTTTGTCGGGCATTGCTATTTGATTCGATTATTAACAGTATCAATTATCATCGTGCTAATGCTTTAAGTGATATTATGGGCATTTTGCACTGTTGAATTGAGCTGAAAAGAATTAACAGGTCAAAATAGTTAGTTAAAATGTGGTTACTGATTAATTATCTGCAACTCACCTTGCTACCAGTTGTTTATAAAAATATATTTTATATTCGATATTCTTACGTGACCCACCCAGTCCTGTACGCTGAAATGATCCGTAAAACAATTTCGTGTCTTTGTGTCGTATGAACAAATCTGCACTAAAACTAAATTTAGGTTCAACTCGTAAACGCATGATCAGTTATCAAACGAAAGTACGGTTGATATTCAAATGCATTATTTTTCTCTTTCTGGTATATTGTTTTAGTATGATGATGCTGCATTAATTAATATAAGTGTATATGAAGTAGAAACATCAAAAATAATCAACGGTTGCGATAGACACCTATAAACTGTTACATGCTCATAATATCACTTTAGTACATTAGGCAATATGGACGAATAATTATTGTTAAATTTATCAACAATAATATTTATCATTGTATTGTTGAAAACACATTAAGAATCTATTATTTACATACCATAATTATATTGCTGAATATCTTCATTTAACATTTTTCTGGTCTAAAGAAAATTCCAGGTCACCTAGTTCACGGATAGCGTCTTTATTATATAACGATTATTTTACTGGCCGCCAACTCCGGTGATGACCTGTATATAAACTCTGAATGTCCGCGAATTGACCCGATATACCTCGCGGGTTGAAATGCAATGCTTTAAAGTGAGGCCTCGCTTCCGCTGCTCTTTATACTTTTACATGTTAACATGTTGACAGGAATAAGGAAGTAAGTACTAAATATGAGAACATAGCCTTTTAAGTATAAACGCTCTTGCGCTGGTAATACTCTGAAAATAAAAGGTGTACGCACAAACTGTATTGATGTCGAGAATTGAGTGTAAAACTGTTCTATCTATTAAGCCTTTTCATTCGAGATAAAATTGTTTCATACACTAAAACAGTGTTACAAAGACGCGGATATGTTTCCAATGTTCTGGTGTTATACTCAAATCAGCCAATGGAATAAATGAAGTGTATTCATTCGTACCTAGCCGCGGGAAATTTTATTGGAATTTTATTGGACACTTACAAAGGTCAGGCTAAGGTGAAAAGCTGGCTTATGCAGCTTACGCCGAAAAATTGTTTTGACAAAACAAATTTCAAAGATTCTCTCACATTCAAATCAAACTGCTGAAGCAAAGCAGAATCTTCCTATATCTGCAACTGCAACCCCGTCAATGAGTGATTTACCGATGGGAAGAGGATTCTTTGTAAACTCAAAGTTCCACGGCAACGTTACTTTCAATTTCCACAGCTCTGAAATAGGTCTGTTACAGAAGGATGTGTTTAATCAACAAGTGAAATCCCCATGACCCCAACAAGAACACCGGATGCTTCGCCTGATTTTCCTGATCAGCCACGCTACAATCGTATCCGTATGATTCCAGACAGTGATAGCGATTAAATAGTTTGTGATAAAATTGGCACGAACACTTACTGTTGAATTTTTTCACGTTAATTCTATTTAATTCTTAACACTCCTTTCTTGTGCATTTTGTTAAACATGGCGAAGACATTGTTACCGTTATTTAGGCTATTAATAGACTCCGCATATGAATACGCCGACATAACATAAACAAATTGTGTCATCATATGATTATTTATTTTTTAAATGATGTAATCTGTGTTTGTTTATTTTCACTCGATATATTTTGCATTGTAAATACAAAAAAAAAGTTATTGTTAAACGTTTGTTTTCTTGTGAATTATTTGCAACGCTTATTGTAAAAGCGGTAATGATATTTTGGGGCGCTCAACAGGAAATTGGTTTGAACGGATTGGCATAAATATAAAACTAATAATTTGTAAGCATATAAATATAAATATAAAATATAAATTTGTAGGATTGGATGCGCCACTCGTGAAAATATCATTTTCTATGATCACTCGTGAATTAAAATCGATATTCCACCCAATCCAACAAATATCCTCTATGTACTTAAGATTATGTCTATTATATGTCTTATATATTGTTTTTAATTTGTGATACACATCAAACTTCGTTCTGGGAAAAATTGACTTAATGCATGTGTGTTAAGTCACGTCAAAATTAACAAGGGACGACATTTTCCGCATAAACTGGGTTTTCGTTAAGAAGATAACTCCTTCATACCGAAAGGTCCGTAAAAGCGGAATGTGTACACAGGCTAAAATCGGACGACACTTTTGCAAATGCATGCAGCCCATTTTTTTCCCAAAATTATTCGTATACTTACTTCAATTTTGGCCATGGCAGATCACCCTGGTAGCCAATGCCTCTGTTGTTATGACACATTGCTGCCATCATATCGAATGTGATTACCGGTAGACCGTTCGTGGTGGATACATTTTGTTCCATGATGTCGATTGGCCCACTTAAGACTCTTTAATTGTGCGTCACAATGGTCCTGCCAATTATATCAACTCTACAATAGTAATGACCCTTCGATTGGTTGCAGTTCAATAACAACAAAGTAAATATAACAATTGATGAAACTAAATTCAGCAATTCAGTTAAATACTCTTTTCTCATTCTATTTAACGCGCTTATAAATCTAAGTCAAATGATGACGACGATTTCAATTTATTCATCGTTTCAAAAAAACTGTACACTATCTTGTTTTTCAAAGTTTTAATGTCGTTTATATACGGACAATATTTGGTTGTATACTAACATCTTTAATACAAAGCATCTAAATGATTTCCGTCATGTTCAACATAAGTACACTAAAATATGTGTGAAGCTTTTGAAGAACCTTTTGAACTTCATAAATAATTCATTTATAATCTGAAAAAGGCCATTGATTGATATCTTTTAAGACACGCGTTCATTTCGCCATTAATTCTTCAGTAAAAGTGAAGCTCGGCTAGCCCTAAAACGGTTTAAAATCCCCATGCTTTGCATTGGCCGTTCAAATGAGATAATCCCAGTTTTAATAGTTGTATGTCTATGGTGTTCACTATTTTACTAAGTAGATAAGAACAAAATAAAAACTCTATAAAATAGTTTATGCAGTTCCATTAATCGCTATTTTACAATTAAATTTAAACAAACATCTTCATCAACGTGTAACTATCTTTTATTAGTATAAAACATTTGGTTAATGTGTATCACAGGACAAGCGCAATTTAATATTAAGGATGGTTGTTGTATTAATGTTGCATTCCTTTTATTACAAGTGCTATACACTGTGGCATGTGTTGATATATGGCTGTTAAAATTTCGCTGGCATAATGTTAATTATCATCTGTGTTATTATCTTTTAACAATATGCTGTCGCAGAAGCTTTCCGAAATAACTTATAATACCGTATCCTATTAGTTCAGAACCACAACGCAGAAAATTGGTTAAACAAGACTGCACAATACAATAGATAGTGTATGTTTAAACTCAAACAAATGAACACGATATCGGCCGTACCATGTCAACGTAAACTCGTGAGACCAATTTGTTTCAAATATCTGATAACGTGTAGGTCATGGCGAGTTCACAAACTTGCTTGAAGGGGTTAACGGTACTGGTAGTATACGGACAATGAATAAGAATAATGTGTCTCGATCTGGGAAAATTGGGCTTAATGCATGTGCATAAAGATTCATCCCAAATTAACCCGTGCAGACTGAAAAAGCTTACCATGGACGACAATATCCGCCTTGGATTTTTGTTTAGAAGAAACTTCCTTAAATATAAAAAAATCGGACTGCACAGGCTTATTCTGGACGAACCTGTACGCACATGCATTAAGCCCTGTTTTCCCAGAGCGAGGCTCACATGTATCATATAGAGCCGCAATCATTGCAATAAATAAAGTACTCCGTGCTACAATAAGGTTTATATAATGCAGATGCAGCTTAAAAAAGGGACATTTTTTAATAGTTGAACCACGTTAATCAACCAATGACGATGGTTTTGATTTATTCAATTAATTATTACGGTCCTGGAGCTGTCTAAAGCAGCATTTGCACAAGCACATATTGCTTTCTTAACAATAACGTTATTTTCAGAAGTTACTAGTACAGGATAACAGTTTTGGGTGTTCAGGTTTGTTGTTGTGTACCTTATCCTTATGTGTTAACTGCATTTGGTTATGTTTGATTTGTTAGGTTTTTCATACTGCTTAAGTCATTTAACATAAAGTAACATACTGATCATGTATTTCCTTTTAGAGGGACCATTTCGGATCTGGAAAAACATTAATAGGAGGAAATGCATACGACACACCTGTCTAATTTTCTATTGTTCATCATGGTAGTGATATTCCTTTCGCAAACCTAACGAAACAAAATATGATGCGTTGCAACAACGTTTATCATACGTATTTAAAGGCTAAAACATCACGTATATATGTCTTTTAAATAATTGCAATTAAAAATAGATAAAAGCCTAACATCGTGAGTTCAAACATGACTTACCTTAAACCGTATAATGCCCGAACGATATGTTGAACAAAATACCAAAATATTGAATTAAACACAATGATTAAAACTCAGATTACCCTTAAAGGGACAGTCAACCAGATTGACGAAACAGAAAAGTTCTAAAATACCGTATTGTTTTACAAGTATTAGTTTATATTGATTAAAATATCAAGATTGGTATATAACATTATTTGTAAAATATTGTTAAGTTTTCATATTTTCAGTGTATTTGGTATACAATTTTACTGAGTATGTCTACCATATAACTACCAGTTAACTATAGATAACACAAGTATATCGATCGTCATAGTCACGTGGTTAACCCAGCAATGCAAATTTCACATGCGTAGTGAATTGTTTATATTTAATATATAAAATGATCAATCTACTTGCGTTATTTATAGTGTGTATATTGTTATGTCACCTATTTTCGCAGCACTGAAAAGATGGCTGAAAATGTCGACAGACATGATAAACGAGAAGGGTTACCTAGACAAGGCAGTGTGTCCAGCCGGCAGGCCCTGGTAAGATGACCTGTCGGGTGCAGTTTGTTTCCAATAAAACAAAATCATTAAAGGCAGAGTTTACCCCGTCAGATGTCGGCGCCCCCGTGATATTGCTGAATTACATTTCATGAGCATAAATGGTTAATGTTTGCATAATATAAGGCAGGTATGCGTGAACAGCGTTAGAAGAAATAACATTATTAAATGCAAACTGCATATCACTATTTGCTAACAATTTCAATACCTAACGTTGTGTTGTTGTTGAACATACAATGAGCACACACGTTATTCGGAATCTTCTAAAAACAACGTATCAATGTCTACATGTGGTAAACTACGACATCACTTTTTTGCAAGCGGTGTTCAATTTTGGCTATGGCAGATCCCCCTGGTAGCCAATGCCTCTGTTGTTATCACACATTGCTGCCATCATATCGAATGCTATTAGACCGTTTGTCGTGGAAACATTTTGAGAATTGTTCGCCTGGAAACATTTTGAGAATTGTTCGCCTTTGGTGTTCAGTAGTTTACAAAGCAGTAAAAACTCCATGAAAATGTTTATGGAGTTCCATTTTTTTCAATTTTAAAAGAAACTTTAAAAAACATGTTCATCTACGTTTAACTTACTGTCTTTTATTAGTATTAAACAGTTTGTTTTTATTTGTCACAGGACAAGCACAATTTAATATTAAGAATTGTTGTTGTATTAATGTTTCATTCCTCGTATAACAAGTGCTATACACTGTGCCATGTGTTGATACATAGCTGTTAAACTTGAATATGTATAATTTTAATTATAGTATGTGTTATTATCTGTCAACACTTTGTTGTCGCGGAGGCTGTCCGAAATACCGTATACTATTAGTTCAGAACCACAGCACAGAGACACGGGTAAAATAAGACTACAGAATATAATTTATAGTGTCTGTTTAAACTTAAACAGTCAAATGAACACGATTGCGGTGTGCCTTTAATAGTACCATTTCAACGTAAACTCGTAAGACCAATGTATTACAATTATCTGAAAATGTGTGGGTCATGGCAAGTTCACAAACTTGCGTGAAGAGGAAAAACGGACTTGTATTAACGGAAAGCGGATAAAAATGATAAGTCTCGCTCTGGGAAAACTGGGCTTAATGCATGTGCATAAAGATTCGTCCAACATTAGCATGTGCAGTCCGATCAGGCTAACCATTGACGACAAGGTCAGCCTACCTTGGATTTTCGTTTAGAATAATCTTTCTTATAACAAAAAAGTCGGACTGCACAGACTTATTCTGGACGAACCTTTACGCACATGCTTTAAGCCTCATTTTCACAGAGCGAGGCTCACATGTATCATATAGGGCCGCAATCATTGCAATAAATAGAGGACCCCGTGCTACAATGAGGTTTATATCATGTGCATTGAGCTTAAAAAATGAACATGTTTTTTGTATATTTGCACCACGTTAATCAACACATGACGATGGCTTTAATTTATTCAATTTATAAGTACGATCTGGAGCTGTTTAAAGTAGCATTTGCACAAGCTTTCTTAACAGTAACGTCATTTTCAGAAGTAATGGATAACAGGTTGTTCATACCGTTTGAGTCATTCAACACAAAGTAACATACTGATCCTGTATTTCCTTTTAGAGGGACCATTTCGGATCTGGAGAAACATTAATAGGGGGAAATGCATACGGCAAACCTGTCTAATTTTCTACTGTTCATCATGGTAGTGAAATTCCTATCGCAAACCTAACTAATCAAAATACTATGATGTATTGCAACAACGTTAATCATAAGTATTTTAAGGGCTAAAACAGGGCGTATATATGTCTTTTAAATAATTGTAATTAAACATAGATAAAACCTAACATCGTGAGTTCAAAAATGACTTACCTAAACCGTATAATGCATCCAGTGGGTTTGATCAAGTCCGCCTATATTAGAAGCGAATGTTCAAAGCAATATTCTAGCTTGATAGCCACGCGATACAGAAATCTGTCCTGACGAAGTGATCAAACACTTTCAAGTGGTGAACGCTCTGATCACTAAGTAATAGTTTAGTGGTAAATTAAGCACTGTGTGTTTTGAATGCAAAATTGCGAGAACAATTTCATTCCGTTGGACAATAAATATAAGTTAAGCTATTACATTGACTCTCTACAACAAAAATGTGGCTTCAGTGTGATTTTTAAAGATTAAACTACACTCAGTTAGTTACAAGAGCATCAAAACTGCTATGATAAACATTATTGAAGACATTTTGAACGACGATGTGTTTTAATTTTTGTTTTGAAACGGTTTATTTTGAATCGCTGAGATGTTTAAGCACAGCCTAAAATTTCGCACTTTAAAAACGGTTGTCGCTACGTTATCCCCTGACAGATGGCAATTTACACAAATTGCTTCAAACTGTAAAAAAAATGTAACAAAAAAAAAGTTATACGCGTGAAGGAGACCTTCATAGACATTCCTTGTGTTCTGCGTTACATAGATGCAATTCCAATAATTAATATATCAGTCCATATGTCAACGGTAACACGCATTTAAATAAAACTGGGGTTATAATCACTTAACATTTTACAATATCATATAATATAAAATTTTCAAAATTGAGACACATTTGACAGTTTTGTTTATTCTAAAATATTGTAAAAAAACACAACTGTAGATTCTTTTAAAATAAATAATTGTTATGAACTTCATATTTTGTGCAATAGTGTATACTTGATTATTTTAATTGTACAATTATTGTATGTGTCCTTCAAATTAAATGATTTTATGTATTAATATTTATATTTTGGCAATATCTTAGATTTAATGATCTATCTGGATGCAACACAGGTTTGACGATTTTTTAAATATAGCTGCCATTTCTGGATATTTAATTTTAGTGAATTGTTTTCAACTGTTCGGTAGTATTGTTCTTGTGTGGGTGGACTACCTGGAGGAAACCCTCTCCCGGTATTATAACCACTAATAAAACTCACATGCGCCAGGTGTGTAAATTGAAACCGGGTCGCAGGATATTGTGTTGACTTTACGCAGTTAGATGACTTGTTCACAGTTTGGCAAACTAACGATTTTCCGAAAAAAATGTCATATATTCATACAAGAATGTATGCATTTTTAAACAGGCGAAATAACGCTAATGGAAAAGAAAATTTATTTCTTCATTAATGGATACTCATCATAATTTGTAAAATACGAGTATTACTAACATAGCGTTTATAATTTGCAATACTTTATAACAGCGTGCTTGGCGCAGTGGTAACCCTCTTGCATTTGCTTACAGCGAACCCGGGTTCGAATCCCGGTGAAACATTATAGATTTGTTTTAAAATGTTTTAATGAGAATTTACTAAACTACGAAAATATGCGAAAATGTCGCTTAAATTGATATCTAAGATTTATGAAAAATGAAACTGATATACAAATCTTAGAAATTCTTTAACTGCGTTAAGTCAACAAAACACCCATGGACGATTCCAAATTGCGCAGCTTTGTTAATAATGAGCGTTCTGTGTAACTGAAACCGCAAAGACATGTGTACGACAGTACTGACAATAAAACGTTTTTACTACGCATCAATTTGCTTAGGCACACGCAACTAGACTGCATCCGGCGTTTTACTGACTCGCAGAGACAGGGCTTTTCCGTCAAAATAGGTCGTTGTTTAATAGTCGAACACTATGTCACAAAACATGCACATGGTGTTTTGCATAACCGACCGCTAATGTTCGAACCACACAGAAGGAGAGGTTTGTTTTATGAGGAAAACATATAAACATTATTTATTTAATCTCAGGGTTAAGATTGATACGTCTTAAGTGTTCAAGAAGTTTTTGTTAATTCATTTAAGGAATAACAGCCCCGTACAGGGCGGCCATGTGAATAAGGACTATATACAATGGATATCGTTGATAAATTGCGTTTTGCGAGTAACATAGCAGGAATGAAACTGGAACGTTTAATATACCCTCACTCTAGCACGATTGAAATTATACTTATTGATCATTTCACGTTAGATTTGTTTCACGATTTTTGTGACATTTTGTCCTTATGTTTTACAACAGATGAATTACATCATTTATTTTTCTACACAATGTTCACTTCGTGCGTGTACTTAATATATATTCTTATTAGTTTATATTTGATGCTTTATTAATCAATTGCTGGAATATAACGTTTCACACATATATTTTTTTATTAGTTTATTTGAAACAATTTTAGGATGTTTCGATAGCGTAAAGTCCAAAATTTGCCAAATTCCATTGACATTCAATGTTTCCGCTGCATTAATTACAACAGGAAATCCAATGCAAACGTGAACTGAGGTTCGCCGCTTTTTCAGTAAACATAACTTAATAAATATATGCCTACCAGTGCTCTAACACATGTTACTTCTATAATAAGCGCTATCTTGTTCTCATTTACGGACCAATTCGTGTCAGAAATAAAAGTATTGACGGTTGAGTGTTGATTTTCCATTAAAATGTAATCAAACTTATGAGTGTTATCATACCGTCCCAGTATAATATATTAATAAATGTGATATAAAAATACATATTCGCTTGTGTATTTATTAACTTTGAAGCAAACACCCCCGTGTGCTTATGTTTGTATCCCTACCGAGATGCATGCAAAATGCAAGTTCAAATAGGCCAAGCTTTAAAAAAGGTTGTAGCTTTTAATTACAACTTCGCTGAAATGGTATATGAAATAATATATGACCTTTAAAATCTGCACGTATTGACAACAGCCCTAGCTGTATTTATCCACGAAAGTTGGTTAGTCAGTTCGTAAAAACCACTACTATACTATAACAGTTCGTCAAAACCACTACTGTACTATAACAGTTCGTCAAAACCACTACTATACTATAACACTGTAGATAGCGTCAGTTATATAATTATCGCGTAAGTGTCTCTAATTGTCCGTCAATAAAGTTTATTATGTGTAGAGAAACAATAACAAAGAAACAAGATTTATTCGTTCAGAAAAGAGCAGATGTTTCATTATCTGAAAGATATTTAAGTTTTGTGGTCAATACTAGTCTTATATACACGCATATTGGTTGACAGAGCTAGCAAGGCGTAACGATTAATAGGAAATGTATTTTGTTAAAAAGAAGTCTCTTCTTATTAAAATTCTGGTTTGTATGGAAAATGTCGTCCCTGATTAGCATGTGCGGACTACACAGGCTAATATGGGGTGACATTTTACGCACATGCATTAAACCCCCTTTTACACAGCGCGGGGTCAAATTAAAGAAGCATATCACTGTAAACTTTTGTATTAAAATGTCACAAACCTAGCGGGAAATATTTGTCTCGTGGGGAAAGTGACGTCATCCCAGGTTGAGAAAATTATATTCATATAAGAAAAATATATCTGATAAAGTTATTATTGTTTTTATCTGATAAACTTTAATTAAGGTTTTAATGATATGTTATGATGATATGACAATGATATGTTATGATGATATGAGGATGATATGATATTACTGGAATTGCGAGATAAATAATATGCACAACGCTTTTAAAGTTTGACTGACGAATCATAACTTCAGTTAAAAAACGGAATTTGACACTAGTATAATGCATAGTTGTCTCTGTTTATCACCATGACACAAATATGTGGGAAATTTCATATTTTATTACTGAATTGGGAACGTTGTAATCGAGATCTAGTAAAGTAGAATAGTACAATGTTCTTTTCAGCACATTCCAAATGGGCTGTAAGGCTGAGATAAGACCACTCATCGGCAGATGGCCAGAGTCTCCAAGTGAAGTATGTTAATGAGATACACAATCATGACATAAATGAAACGTTATTCCGTAATCTGTTCCAGCAACGTCGTTTGGATTCCACGGAAAAGGAAAATATTTCTTCAATGTTACCGGTTAAGGCAAACAAAAAAAAATGATCCAGAAAACTGTTATGTCAAAAACAGGCAAAGTGGTGACACTAAAAGATATCCACAACGTAAACACTTCGTAAAAAAACAATGATTCAGAAATAACAGTGTTACAACGCGCAGTAGAGCACATGAATGCAAATCCCGGTGCGTTTATCAAGGTGATTTCAAATGACGATAATGAAATGCGCGGTTTGTTTTATCAGGACGCAAGGATGAGAAAAACATTTGAAGCATATCCCTAATTTGTATGTATTGACGCGACATACAAGGTTAATGACCTCCGCATGCCCCTGTATATTATGCTTGTTGAAAATGGAAATGGGCAAAGTGAAATTGTTGCTCTGTGGTTAGTAGCGGATGAGACCGAGGGTATGATCACACAAATGGTCCATTATTGTTTAAGGACCAAAATACGGCATGGGAGAACGTAAAAGCAGTCATGTCTGACAAAGACTTCGTCGAG
This sequence comes from Dreissena polymorpha, assembly GCF_020536995.1. Taxonomy (NCBI): domain Eukaryota; kingdom Metazoa; phylum Mollusca; class Bivalvia; order Myida; family Dreissenidae; genus Dreissena; species Dreissena polymorpha. The sequence continues at coordinate 51,939,590 of NC_068356.1, read as the reverse complement.
CGTGAAGTTTTTTTCCAGAGAATTTCCCGGGGCTTCACGTCGCGTGTGTTTGTTTCACGTGCTGAGAACATTTCGTAGGGAAGTCACCGCAGAGAAAATGGGTGTGAACCGTGCGCAGCGCGACAGTATATTACAAATATTGCAAAAAATTGCTTACTCGCGCTCAACAGCGGACTACGACACAAACAAGCAATTGCTAATCGATTCTGAATTCCAGCCCGCAATCGCATTTTATTTAACAAGTATAATACATTCAGTATTGAAATACAGAAAGGTAATATTTTTTGTCTTATCATAAGATTATTTATTTGTTTAATAATTATTAAATTAAAATGCTCCCATCCGCGAGGCGACAACGGTTTCACTATGTACCGAAGCAGTTATAGATTATACCATAACCGGTGTTCCTCGGTTATTATTGCTGACCTGAACAATGTAAACAAACGAGTCCTGCCGAGCGGATAAATTGCAGTTGATTTAAAATTAAGGTAAATACTTCGTTGTTATTGATCTAACATACGTGTGGAACAATTTACCTATGAAAAAGGGCATATAATATGTGAAAACGGGAGGTCCGTACCTGTAGGAAAACCCTAGTGGTTTTGGCTAGAAGTACGGATCCGTACCCCTAGAACGAGATTCTAGAGGTACGGATCCGTACCTGTAGTCACTTACTTTACATAAATATACTTATCTTAGTGGCACAATGTACCATCTTCAGGTAAACGCCGATTGATCAGACTAACGAGACAGAATATTTAAAGAAACATTCACAATCTTTATGAATTATAACTAAAAGCATTCCCATATAATTGTATTTGACTTTTGAAAATGACCTCAACAGAGAAAAGTTAATGATCCATGACTGATTATATGCGTTCTATTTTCGAGAGAGAATGATGTTTGAAACGATAAAAAGTCATCAATCCAATGAAGCTGAAAGCAAATTGGTTATTCCAATAATCGAGAACTATTTTTGCAGTCCTGACTTATATTTTCTCTATCAATTAGGTCACAGGAAAACACGTCATACTTATCTATTTCTTAAAATATATCATCTTAACGCCAGTAAATATTTTGAAATACCCTAATTACCGTTCTTTATGTTAGCCATTCTATTCACAGAGATGTGACGTCAGTGCGTTCAGTTTTATCAAGTGCACGGTACCGAAATATTCATGTCTTTTTTGCTAAATGTGCTAACACTAAGATATAGTCCGCAGAGGTTTGAAATAATGAAATAAATTGTTCTGAGGTATATTTTGCTTTAAATTCTAGGACGCGCTAAGAAGTCGCTATATTAGTATTGAATTGCACGATGATTTGTATTCTTATGTAAAATACTAGAATACTAGTATTAAAATCATACAATCTATGTCATTGTATTTAAAGACATCTTTGAACGCTACCTTCGTTGGAGAATTTGCATAAATCAAGAAAATATGAGCCTCGATCTGCGAAAACGGTGCTTAATGCATGTGCGCAAAGTGGCTCATAGATTAGCCTGTGCAGTCCGCATGCGCGGCAAAGTTAAAAAATTAAACATGATCGATGATATTTTTTACAATGTTTTCAGACGCAGATATAATCTGAGTGCAGTGTGACCGGATTATACAGGTATCCCGTAAATGAAGCATATGTTAAGCTCTTTAGAAATGCTTTTATGAAATATATGAAACCGAAACCATAAATATTTCATGGTCGAATGTGTCAACGATGATCGTAAGTTACCACGATTCGCGGCTGTCTGATTAGCGTAGTGGTTAGTACACGCGCTTCTCACTTAGGCGAAGCTGGTTCAATCCCCGTGCCCGGAAGCATGTGAGTTTTGTACCCGGTCGCAATGCCGGACAGGTCGGATGTCCCCAGGAAAATCCATCCCATGAAATACCACACCAGAGTTGAAAATATTCCACTAACAACTAAATAGCTGTACAATGCAGCGGTAATCCATATTGGCACAGTAAGCCAACTAGGTAGTAGTGCTTGGACATACCCCGGGTTCTCACAGTACTGCAGCCTCATGTGCGGAAACTGCAGCCTCATTCGCGGTCACATACTGCAGCCTAATGTGCGGAAACTGCAGCCTCATTCGCGGAATGACCTCCTTAAGTTCAAAATACACACACAGGCACATGGGTCCATGATGCTTGCTTCGTTCACATTAAGGAAAAACTTTAGGTAAAGTTGTAAACTAAATCAAATAAGGAATTCATATCGCAAATTAAGTCTCTACTGAGAATTGTTCCCAGCGATATCCAGTTTCACAGTGTTTTTAAAGCCACAGTGTGCTTTCCATGCGGAAAGTTTGCTTTCAATAAACCTCAACCTTTATGAACTTGCAACGGTTGTGGTATTTGCAAAAATTGTCATCGAATTATTCTTTTCCTGCGTTGATTATACAGCAACTGGCATTACTCTGTCGTATGGTTTTCCAAGGATTTTGTTTCTTTCGTAAAAATCTACGCAGAGGCAGTTGCCTCGTCGTTTCCGATCTTACAACTCAACACATGGCCTTTGTTGAACATGTTCTTGTACGATGCATTTGAGTGGCGCTCTTAGACGAAAGTGTGTTAAGCGTCATCCCAGATAGGTCTGTGCAGTCTGCACAGGCTAATAAGGCACGACACTTTCCGCTTTACAGCATGTGTTTTGTTTAAATTAAGTCTCGTATTAGTAAAAATCGAGTAAATGAAAATCCAGTTTATGCGGAAAGTGATGTCCGTGATCAGCCTATGCGGACTGAACAGGCTTATCTGGGACGACACTTAACGCGCATGTATTAAGCCCGGTTTTCCCAGAAAAAAGCTTATTTATACAAATTGTGAACTTAGTCTAAAATGTCACATGGTTCGTGTACTTTGACGTCATAAATATGTTCATAACATTTCGCTTACTACAGTTATGTGAAATGAATGTTGTAGTTCTTTAATTGTTAATACGGCGGCATAAAGGGGACAGAGGAAATATTTTATTTAACTTTTTCTATGACGTGCACACACCATAGCTATGACGTGGGCACGCCATAATTATGACGTGCGCACGTCATAGAAAAAGTTAAATAAAATATTTCCTCTGTCCCCTTTATGCCGCCGTAGTTACTACTATCACTCACATCTATATTGTTTAAAGAGACTGGATACATAGGCCAACCCTACCCGGCGAACGAAATCGCGATACTGCGACTGGAACATCCGGCCTTCCTCTCTTACTACAACCGCCCGGTGTGCCTTTCCATCGCCGCTACTTCCGGTTAGCGGCGTTGCGCATGTGACGTCAATGTCGACCGATTATGATGCTTACGTTGATGCCGAATGTTACGTAACTGGGAACGGAGCGACCGAAGACATCCTTGATGGTGAGATCGTAAAATGGTTTCATTTAAGGATGGCATAACGTAATTATCGTTGAGGAAAAAACATACATTTTAAACAACAGCGTTATTATCACCAAAATAGAACTCTTTATGATGCTTATTATCATTATAATCATCAGCAGCACTATGAATACCATGATTATATTAATCATCGTCATCGTCATCATTATCATCATCATCTCATCATCATCATCATCATCATCATCATCATCATCATCATCATCATCATCATCATCATCATCATCATCATCATCATCATCACCACCACCACCACCATCATCATCATCATCATTATCATCATCATCATCATCATCATCACCATCATCTTAACGTTCTCAGTTTGAAACGGATACACTTGTTTGAAATGTGCGCGTTATTTTCTTCTGCGAAACGGCTTGATAACTGTTCACGTTTGAGTGATTCACAATACATGTACTATGCCATTTGGAATGAACTAATTTAAGCCCTTCAAACTAAACAGCTGAAACCATAAAATATGTCTATTCAAAGGTGCGACAGGTGATGTACACTTGCCATATTTACAGTTCCATTAAGTAACACTTACTAGTATGATTATGATGAATGTATGTGAGCCTCGCCCTGTGAAAACGAGGATTAATGTATTTGCGTACACTGTCCGCACAGGCTAATCTTGGAAGACACTTTCCACTTTAATGGAATTTATTTTTAAATAAGTCTCTTCTCAACGAAAATCCAGTCTAAATGGATTAATATGCGGACTGCCCAGGCTAATCTGGGACGACACTTTTCATTTATCCCTGTTTTCCCAAAGCGAGGCTCATTTTTATTAAGGCAACTCCATCAATCCACATTAACGTACATTTAGGGGTGTTAAGAAAATGTTCGCATGTGACATAAGAGGCGCGCCGGTGGTGTGAACCATTCCATCTTGTTAAATATTATCATGTAACTTCATTCTAAAATTATTTTCCAATTTCCTCGAAACCGTGTTAAAATTGTGCGAGATATTATAAGAACACAAATCTTTTTCAGACCCGTTTTCGTCCATGGCGCCTGCGTGGCAACTTCAACTGAAACGCGTGCATCTCGTGCTAACCAAAATCTGCCGAACCACGTGGCTTCAAGAGAACGTCTACTACAACTTCCGTAGTGACGTCGTCGGCATCGCCAGTGAGGGACCGGAAGCGCCCTCGTGCTTCGAAAGTACGACTGAGAATTGGAGCTAGTGGTTTATCAATTCCTTAAGGCTTTTCCGTGCAAGGTCTGTAAGTGAAACTGCGGCCAGAAATAGCTTCAAATGTATGGGGGGTATTCGTCATTATTAGTGAGACAGCTCATTTCCAACTTACAATTTCTTTAACATGAATGTAAAACCGTTATACAGTGTAACGACATCCTGGTGTGATGACACACTCTCGTAAAGAATCAGATCAGAATGGACCTCATTGTAAGTTTATTAAAAATAAGATCATGAAAAACTAATTGTATGCATGCGGACCAATGAAAACAGGCTATTTAATTATTATCAGAATCTGAACGCAAATGTCACCAAACATTGCAAAATACGATTGTGATTTCGACATAGTAGCTCGGTTGTAGGCTATGAGTTTGTTATTTTTACGGAATAAATATTGTTGTTGTTTCTATCCTTGTTGTTTAAATGAATACATGCTAAACCAAACTGTCTGACCTATACGGGGTGATTCTGGCGGTCCGCTTTTCTGTCGGCTGAGGACTGGAAGTTGGGAGCTACAGAAATAATCCGTTTCGGTTTCGGAAACTGCCTGCACGATGTTGTCCCTAGCTTCACTGCTTCCGTGCAAGCTTATTACGTCTGGATAGACGACGTCACCGGTGAGTTCAACATTATCGCCTAACTAGTTTATTAGCCGTCATTTAACGAATGAAAAGCAAAGTGATTTAGATACGCGGATTATAATGACAATTTTGCCATTAGCTGAGGATGTTTGTTGATTGTTTTACATTACAGATGTGGTTTAAAACGTGTGAACTGATGCAACATACACTGAAAAAATTACATTTTAACATACGAAATCCTGGACCCTTTTCCTTTTAACCAGCATGTTTAAATATTCGAATGAATGTTCCATGTATTAGTATAATGAAGGAAAGAATATGTACTTGGTACAAGTATGCTTCATGTTCTTGCTTCATATTCAACAAATGAAACCGAGCTTGGATAAAATTTTCTTTATACTTGTATTAAATTAGTCTAAAACGTCAGATCCGATTATCAGGGAAGACACTTTCCCCTAAAACATGGTCTTCGTTTGGAAAAGAATTCCTTCGGACGAAAAGAACATTAAAAACGGAAAGTGTTGCTTCTGACGACACTTTACGAATATGCATTATACCCCGTGTTCCCAGACCACTATACGAACATGCATAAAAACCCCTTGTTTCCAGAACACTTAACGAACATGCATTAAACCCCGTTTTACCAGAACACTTTACGAACTTGCAGTAAACCCCGTGTTCCAAGAATACTAAACGAGCATGCCTTAAACCCCGTGTTCCCAGACCACTTTACGAACATGCAGTAAACCCCGAGTTCCCAGATCACTAAACGCACATGCGTTAAACCCCGTGATGCCAGAACACTTTACGAACATGCATTATACCCCGTGTTCCCAGAACACTTTACGAACATGCATTTAACCCCGTGTTCCTAGACCACTCTACGAACATGCAGTAAACCCCGTGTTACCAAACCACTTTACGAACATGCATTAAATCCTGTGTTCCCAGAACACTCTACGAACATGTATTAAACCCCGTGTTCCCAGATCACTTTACGAACATGAATTAAACCCCGTGTTCCCAGACTCTACGAACATGCATTAAACCCCGTGTTCCCAGAACACTTTACGAATATGCATTAAATCCTGTGTTCCCAGAACACTTTACGCACATGTATTAAACCCCGTGTTCCCAGAACACTTTACGAATATGCAGTAAACCCCATGTTCCCAGAGCACTTTACGAATATGCAGTAAACCCCGTGTTCCCAGAACACTTTACGAACATGCAGTAAACCCCGTGTTCCCAGAACACTTTACGAACATGCATTAATGTGTTCCCAGAGCGAGGCTTTCTTTTTACAGAATCAGCATCATCAATAATAGTCGTGATTTTAGATCATCAATAATAGTCGTAAGTTTAGATCATCAATAATAGTTGTGATTTCATTTAGATATCAGCATCATCAATAATAGTCGTGATTTCATTTAGATATCAGCATCATCAATAATAGTTGTGATTTCATTTAGATATCAGCATCATCAATAATAGTCGTGATTTCATTTAGATATCAGCATCATCAATAATAGTCGTAATTTCATTTAGATATCAGCATCATCAATAATAGTCGTGATTTCATTTAGATATCAGCATCATCAATAATAGTCGTGATTTCATTGAGGTATCGGGATAAAACAATTATTTTTCGTTACGGTATTTTATTACCTAGATGGACACTCAACGTACATGACTTTAAAGTGTAAACATTGGAGTTAAATATGACATACGACACACATGGGAATAATAAACATGACTTCATATAAAATACACATTAAAAATGACTGTAAGCGACGTAAAAAGTACTTTTGTATATGAAATGTGCTGTAAAAGGGGAATTAAAGAATACACATTTTAATCGGCTGTTTGTTTTTTCTACACTTTTGTTAAATGTTTAATTTGTTAAAAGCAAATTAAATAAAAAATCAAATCTTTAAAAAAAATTAAACGAGAGTTTCACAAACTGAAACTGATCAAATGAGCGTCGCTTTGGGAAAACGGGGGTTAATGCATGTGTGAACAGTGTCGTCCCAAATTAGCCTGCACAGTTCTCCCATGCTAATTAGGGGCTACAATTTCGCCTTTAACTGGATTTTCGCTAAGAAGAGACTTCCTTTAACCAAACAATATCATAAAAGCGGACAATATCCACCCTGATTAGTGCAATTTTCACAGGCTAATCTAGGACGATACTTTTCGAGCATGCATTAAGCACCGTTTTCCCAGAGCGAGGCTCTGATGTGTACGTTCTTACCTCAGAAGGACAGCATTTTTAAACTTCAATTCAATTTAGCACGACTTTAGGAATATCCTCTGAACACTCTTTCATTTCACCAACGAGCATATACTATAGAATCTTTGATATACGGCGGTATAAAACTCGTTGATGAAAAACTTACAAATTTGTGGACTCGTAAATTCATTGAACTGTGCCCCCACCCCCCCCCCCCCCAATTCAAAACAAACAATAAAACCTAAGAAGAACTAATTGTTCGTTGTTTCATGACACAGAATAATCGCGATGTCACAAGAGTAATCACGATGTAGAACAAGAAATCACGATTTCACACGAGTAATCACGATGTCGCATAAGTAATCACGGTGTCACACGAGTAATCACGAAGTCACACGAGTAATCACGATGTCACAGAATAATGACGATTGTACTGAACCTATGCATCCTGCGTATGTGTAGTGAGATAAATACTAAGGCACTCATTGAATAATAGTTCAAACAACAAAATCATAATAGATATTCTACATTAAATAGTAAGTGATCACAAATCATATACAGTATTTTTCTTGAAATATCCCCGAACAAACTAACGCATGCGAAGAACAACGTTAAAAGTTTTGTTAATCGAGCTTATGATAAAAACACGACAGACCGCGCTAGCAGGCGCCTACACCTATTAATCCGGTGCAACGGCCGCTTAACGCTGCAAATCTTTGTACATCATCTGCATCCTCTTCGCACGTGTAGGAGTCGCAGATCGGCACGCAGTTCCCGTAACTGTCACTTAGGAGGAAATTTCCGCCGCCGGAAAGCCCAATGCAGCACAGCGGTGCGTTTAAGCAGTATTTTGTATCGCGCGCGGAGCAGGAGTCTCGTTAGAAGCCGCAGATCTGCCCAAGCTTGAAACAGTTTTTGTTATGGAAGTCGCGCTCAGCAACAGCCGGTTCCGATTTTTAGCCTTATGCTTGTGGCCGTTCATTTTCCATGCCGACTCGTTTAGAATTCAGTTCCGCGTTCGCCCGACTTCCATTGCGCTGTTGTCTTTTTTTCACGACGTCTCGAAGGTTGATCTACTTCTCCAGGGTTTCCACGAGACGTTTATTGGTGTCGCCACTGGCCATAATGTTCTCAATTATTCGATTCGCTGCATTGAGAGCAATCGTATCCGATCCACTGCCACCGCCGGAAATGGCGCCGGAGAAGGCTCTAGTCATACCGTCGGCATAAAGGGAACCTCCGTCTCGCAGCGAACTGGAAAACAAATTTCCATGTTCCTTTGCTGATTCTTGTGTTTTTGAATGAAATGGAAAAAATGTGTTTGAATATGCGTATGTATATACACTTCAACACCGTTATTTCGAAGTCGTCGGGACCGTTAAAAAACTTCGGATTAACGATAATTCGAAATAAATATTTGACAGACGACTTCTTTGATTCTGTAATAATAAAACGTTGTGGAATTCGCATGGTTCGGTTACACGCTACTATTAAGAATTGTTTTACTTAAAAACGTAAACTAGTCGGATGGCAATAGATTTCTACATGTAACAAACGAGGGAATAAAACGATTCTTGTTCATTTTATGTTTTCTCTAAGTACAGAACATATTAAATATAATGAATATGCACTTATTATCAGAACATATAAAATATAACGAAAAGCACAAATTATCAGACCATATTAAATATCACGAATAGCACACATTGTCATACATGTAAATACAGATGAATACCTTTTCTAAAATGTATTAACATTTTTTTTAAATAAGACGCGATGTCTCTCTGAACACTGGACTTAGCAGCACTAAACTGGACGCGTGTAACATATTTCTCCAATGTGTCAAGGACATTGAAGCACTCACTTCCGCCCGTGTTTGCTCGCAGAAGGTAGAGTTTATATAAGATGAATTTCATTGGACCACATTTACTCAGACCTAACGTGACACGTTTATTTGTTACTAAAGAATGCAAAACTACATAAATAGTAATTATCGGCTTTTGGCGACATTATAAAATTAACGTCTACGCGCAGACGACAAGGGAGTAATTATCAGCTTTTGACGCGCCAAGCCCAGACGACAAAGGTGTGAATTTTTGCTTAGCGTTTTGCGGCTTTGACTCTGGATTAAAGGTTGATGATTAGGGGCGAATTATATTGTCGGGACCGACAGAATCACTTCGGATTAACGATTTTTTCGGTTTAACGAAGTTCGGATTAACAATGAAATTTTACATTAAACAAAGAAGAACCAACGGTGACTTCGGATTATCGGTGTTCGAAATAACGGTGTTGAAGTGTATTAGTAAAAAGATAGTACCAACATTTGGTGTCTATAGGCGAAATCTAAAGAAAAATCCCACAGTAGGACTCGAACCCGTGACCTACCGATCACGAACACATTATTCACTTCGCCACTGCGACCTGTACGCAAATATTTTAGTTTCGTGTTATAGTTTACACATATGTCTCATACACCGCGAATCCAAAACATCGCCTTAATGATATTTATTAAATTGCTAGGGCAAAATCGCACATTTTATGTTGAATAACTCAACAAGGCAGTTTTACTTAAAATAATTAAGCCTAGTTGTGTAACAACTATTCTTAAAGCATGTGCGAAATGTCTCATGCAAGATCAGCCTGTGTAGTCCGCACAGTCTCATCAGACACGACAAATAACATCATGACTGGATTTTCGTTTAGGAGAGACTTCCTTTAAACGAAAACTACGTAGAAACAAAACGTGTCGTCTCTGATTAACCTGCGCGGACAACACAAGCTTATTTTGGGCGACCCCCTTACGTAAATGCATTAAGCCCCGTTTTCCAAGAACGCAGCTCAATTTAAATACACGCATAGTAAATATCAGGCAAATACTGTTGACTTCAAAACTCTATGCAATCTAATAAAATCATCGCATGTAACAACGCATTTCTATTTATTTTCTTTGTTTAATCTTAAATGTATTTTAGTGTTACAAGTTGCTTATGAGTTTCAGAACAAAAGTGTTAGTTGTTTATTGTGTGTTTAAAGTTCTTTAACTTGTTATTTAACTATTTGAATGATGTAATACAGATTTGACAATAACTTTGACAAACTAAAAAAAGATTTTTAGTAATAAAAATAATGGTAAAACTCTTCATGGATAAAAAAATAACTACACGCTAACAAGTACACTACGCTTCAATGCAAATCTTTCAATTAAATTATCAGCCTGTAAGAAGGTCCCTATGTACAGGCGAAACAGTCATGTGTACTTTCTATACGTTTGATGATGGCATACTGCATACATATTTTTTATAATTGACGAAATTTTAATATTGTCTACTAAATTGTTTTAAAAATAAATGCATATGCCAATAAAAATAAAAACTTGCTTATTAAGTAAATTAAAAACTTGTCTTCTTATTCACCAAAAATAAATCTACATTCTCAACCCATCGGTATATTCGAAAGGTCTGCATACACTGTTTCAACTTGAAATAAACATCTTTTGAAATAACAATAAAACCTTACATGCTAAGAACATTCACGTTATTATCAACACAGAACACGTGCTCATTGGATTTAAAAACATGTTTGTTGCGTCCTGATACTAAAACATTTCTATTCAGTGTGATTAAAAACATATCTTTACTCAACATCTCTTTTGATCATTTTGTTTTTTTACTATAGTATGAACTAAATTTAAATCAAAAGTCGCCCTAATATATATTACTTTATCGTGAGTGCTTTTTCACGCGCAAAAATAATAATATTAATAATAATAATAACTTTATTTCATGAAGAATTCACATTAAGAAATAATTTCTTTTTTTACAATGTGGTCTTCAGTAACAAAACACAAGTATACATATTGAAACATGCATACGAACATACAAGGGAAAAAAGAAAATTAACTATACAGTTAAATGTTATAATAACTTCCTTATCAATTCCGACGACGACGACGAAGATGACGACAACGATGATAAAGATGACGATGATGATTATAATAATAAAACATATGCCAAATCTGATACAATTATCAATCTTTCAAAAATCAATCTTTCAAAATAAATAATCAATAAATAAATAATGATAATAAATTATAATATTTTCGTCACCAATAAACAGACGAATATCATTTGGCGGAATGTAAAAATTCATTTTAAACTATTCAATGTTTCTTATGTACGTATGACGGTCAAAAAATCTTCGTTACATGAAAAACACAGCGAGTCTGAAAATTGTTAAATTGTCTCATAAATTTGTTTTATTGAGTTTCTTAACCATACATGTAAATGTCGGTAAATTTGGAAGCGTCTGTTTTAACAATCCATTATAAATATGCCAACTGTATACGGTAGCGTAAGCACATTACTCCATCTGCAAGCACTAAGTTATATATTGCACGGACAAACGTAAGTATTGTCAAGGTCGCCGTGGTGTCATGGATATGGTGTCCGCATACCGACCTGCTTCGGTTCGAAGTTTGGTTTATTTCCCATGCGGGAGCGCCCCCCCCCCAAAAAAAAAAACACCAAGTACTAGTGTTAATAACAGGGATTGTAGCATGAGCTGCTGTATAATCTGCAAAAAGGAGCTGGGCGAAGGCCAATCCACCACACAGCTAAGAGAAAAGGGGTGCGAAACGATAAATATACTCGCCAGCTCCCTGGGTTTGAGCAACATCGTAACATCTGGCCAACGTCTTCACAAAAAACTGTCGTGATATCTGTTGACAGAGGGAAGCAAGGCAATTACAAAACCGTGCTGCAACTGCACAATCAATTTTCTTCGCGATCTCTGATTGATGTACTTAATAAAATGGGATTTTGTTCAAGTTACAAAAAAGTGATACGATTTGAAACCAGTGCTTCTGCTACAAATGGAGTGCACGTTCCAGGAGTGACGTCGTCATCTTCCTTGCAATTCGTGGCCGATAATGTAGACCATAATATATGTACTTTGGACGGGTATGGCACTTTCCATGGCTTTGGCATTATTGCAGCTGTTACCCCTAGTGTCACAGAAGACGTCCCTATACCTAGAATAAAGGTTTCCAATGACGACGTAGTCTCAGCAGGACGGATCAATGTACACTTTTACCGGCCTTAACAAGAGCGCTCAAGTTTAATACTGAAATATTTGAAATCCAGGAATGTTCAAGACCCAACAGCGTATCTAGATGTCTTAGTGAAAGTCGCCAGGCCACTTAAGTTGTCAAACCCTGGTTGGTCGGGATTTATGCAATCTGTTGAAATTGGACAGTTTCCAGGAAAGTCTGCTGTGACATTTCTTCCAATGATTGACCCTAATCCAAGTGACATGTCATGTGTTTACTCTACATTGAAATTTGTGTGTGAACAAGCGGAAATTTGTAATAGCACACCGATCGTGACATTTGACCAGCCACTGTACTGGAAAGCTGCAACAATAGTACAAAGCTAAAAGGCTGACAGCCCACTTAGGAGGATCGTTCTCAGATTAGGTGTATTTCATATGCAAATGAGCTTTTTTGGAAGCGTAGGAAGTCTCGTGCATGCGACTGGGCTTCGGGAAGTCTTAGAAACTGTCTACGTACCGAATGCGGTAGACCACATAATGAGTGGGAAAGCAGTGTCAAGAGCAGTTCGTGGGCATCTCCTTGTCGATGAAGCACTGAGTGCGATGGTTACCGCTGAAATTTACGGAACTACACCGCAACAAACGGCTACATATGAACGCACTGACACTGACAAGGCTGATTCGATACAAGCTGCTAATTCACAAAACGAACCGCCGCCAGACGTTCCGTTTGAAACAGACGAACATCGTTTTCAATAAGGGTCAGAGGTCCAATATATGTGGCCCTCTACAGCGGATCGAGCTTATCTGATTTGAATAGCGTGCGTTTACATCTCTTCACTGAGAAAACCATCAATGGCATTAACAGTGTACAGATACATACCCTTCCACCAACATCCGCTGCAGCAAAATTCCTCTCTCTTCGCGCATGAACCATCCGGTTGGGAGCCATTTAGAGACCAATATTATTATGCGAAGGCTCCAATTGTCCGGTTTACAGAGGTATATATGTATCATATAGCGAATGCGCACTCCCATCTCAATAGCTCGAACTCGATAATATACATATATAGCGGTTCTTAGTATGACCCCCGTTTTTTATTAAAAAAACAGTTTGAGATAAATTTGTTTAAGCTATTGAGATTCAACTGTATACTATTCATGTTTAAACATGCTCTTAAGCGCGTCGCCGCTTTACTCCATAGACTTTGTTATTCACACCAAACGTTGCTTGTTTTCGGTACAACGTAAATAGTAATGTCAAAATTATAAGCATATTTTAGCATTTTACATGTATTTACTCTATCGAAGGTAACATTGAATGATGAATTACACTTTTTGAGGTTTGTTTCTGTTCAAAAAGTGTTAAATGCAACAGAGTGCTATTTCTCGCTGAAATAATTGATAAATTAATTAATTCGCAGGTAGCATTTTGCAAATGCAAAAAATCTAATTTGCGCTCGACCTACGGATGGCGAATTTTAATACTCGGTAGAACTTATCCTAAACCGTTCGAATATACTAACGGCATTTCTTATGCAATTTGTTTGAGGTTTTGGATTTTTTGCTTGT